>NC_135803.1:80124147-80424147 GCF_964213995.1 Mustelus asterias | reverse complement strand
TGCATCGATTTCGCGCAGGCGCAGTGGCCCGCTCAACGCTATGCTGCCGGCCTCTTCACCGGGAATAAATCTTGCCCGCTGATTTTTTATGTGATTTACATTGGTGCACTCTGCAGTGAGTGTGGGAGATTCTTCTCTGAACTCCCACTGAAAAAAGTAGCGTGATATACTCCAGTTTTCACACAAATTCGACACTTTGAATTTTTTGGGGAGAATCGCCCCCAGTATCTGCAGTAGCACCCCTTCGTTATTGTGCTTGAGTATCAGCCTTGCTGTGCTCAAGTTTGTGGAGTGAAACTTGAATCTATAACATTCAGACTCAGAACCCAGAAGGAAAACAAGTAAAAGTTGGGAAATGAGTGATGCTGGCCTTAGAATTGAACTCCAGTTCGACCAACATCAGTCATTTCCAAGTTTTACATGTTTTTCCTTCTCTGAAGTTAGAGAGTTAGCAACTGAGCCATAGCTGACATCCTAAAACTGACTAGTACTACTTCATTGCAGTGTTAATGTAAGCCTACTTCTGACACTAACAAACTTCAAACTCATCAGTATTTGTATCAATTAGTTTTCCTACTTATGGATAACATAATGATGCTTCCGGACTTCAATGGGTGCAAAAGCTTCAAAATGAAACCAGGTTTTCCAATAGAATCACTTTACAAATGTATGATTTCTAATATCACAAATGAGAAGGCACTGTTGTCCTATTAATTTGTGCCTAACTTTACAATCATGTATTCAATAATTTGTTACCATAACTTACTTTGAGCAATGGATTTATATTATACCTATAATTAGGAAATCCAGGATTTGAAATGGTTCTTCCAGCCGTGAATTAGCTGACAACTGAACAGCTCTGAATCTCCTGTGTGCCATTATCAAAGAATGAAATATTCCTCTCCTCAGAGCAATGAAGCTAAATAATTGTTTATATGCCACCTTTATGGTATTTAAAGGTACTAATCTCTTAAATATTACAAAAGAATAATATTAACAATTGAGCATATACCCATTTTTCTAGCATAGCCTTCAACAGAAAATTACAGAAAAATATATCATTTGTGGCAGGATTCTTATATAATGTTACAAGCATGTGAGGAAAGATTAAATGATTCCTCTATTTCTGCTCCAGGTCTGACCATAACACAGTTTCTTAGTGAATTTACAGAGGACGTGCTTTGCCTTTACCGCTGGAGTCCCACTATTTATGCTTTCAGATTGTAAATAATTAGTCAAGCACATTTTCTTAGGTTAAACAAGGTACAAGATAACTATTGAAACTATTTCCTGAACCAAAATAAACTAGGAAAATCACAACCAGCATTCATACATCACATAAATTCATCTGGGCACGCACACACACATATATACACACACACACACACACACACACATACACACACACACACATACACACACACACACACACACACACACACACAGGGGCGGAATAAGAAATTAGGCTTAATGAGTTTTTACAGTTCGTGGAAAAAATAAAACAAAGGAGTATGTTGTTCTCTGCTTGTTGGCTGGTCTCAATGTGGTAGTTTCACATTGCGGTCATTTTGTTTAGTTGTCTTCCTGGGTGTAGTTGTATGGAGCTGATTTCCATGTTTTATTCCCGAAAGGTCTTGGTCTGCTGTAGATTTCTCTTCTCAGTATGGCTACTTTGCAAATCCGGACACATTACTTCCAAGAGAAAGAGAGAGAGGGCAAACCTTCAGCAGTCTGTTTTCATAAAGTATCGTCTTTTGATCTCTTCTGCTTGGTGAGCAGTCCCTTAAAGTACTCTGCTAACTGTGTATTCCTTAAAAATTCTATTAGTGTAAGAGGGAATTTAGAATAACTTGGGATTAAAAGACTAACCTGATCAGGGTAGATTAGATCAGAGTGAATAGAGTATAGAGCAGTTACAAAGTGCCTGAAATACTGTTGGCATAGAGACATATATAACCACTATTAGAGGATTGAGACATGTAATTTTGAAAACATATTCTGTATTAACAGCATATACCTTGGCTAATGATACAACACTCTAAGGCATGATGGGATGTAGTCAAGTAAAAAGATCAACATTCTTCGGAACAGTGCAGCTACTAAGTAAAGGGAAGAGCAACTCCTATCAGCATCTCTCGACAGCCCTAATGAATAAGATATTCACTAACCAAGGACACACCAGGGGTCCCAGACAATTCTAATGAATAGGACATACGTTATTCTAGATAAGAAGATCTGAAGAAAGTGTCAGGAGACTGTGAGAAGCTCTTACAGCTTACAAACTGATCACACAGTCCCATGCTGTCCAGGAGTAAATGTTATTGGCCAAGACAAATAATCTACTCTAATAATGATTGGCTCATACCTGGCTGCGTTGAGCAAGGGGTGGGCAAATGACTTTTGAAAATTGTATAATTGTAATACTGAGAATCATGTAATTCTAGAGTGATTTGGAATGCCTCAAATCTGTCTCCCTCGTATGTTGACCAGGCTTGAAAAATGAAAGAACATCTTTAACCAAAGTATTGACTCCACAAGTCTTTGTGTTAAATGAACAGTACTTAATGAAAGCCATCTTAATACAACATCTCTGAAAACGCTTTACAACTAGTCCATGTCTGCTGCAGTTATTGTTTCAGAGTCGTTAAACGCATTTTGATGTCTCATCTTGGAAACATTTCAACAGTCTCAAGATAGTGTGAAGCCACCAGAGATGGGATCCTCCACACTCCACAAGGGTTTGAGTGTCTGTATTTCTCATCCCACTTGGTGGAACACAGCTGAAGTCTGAACAGTTTCTATTGTCTTTAGAGGGTTCCAAAAAAAAAATCCAAGTTGTATCTTTATATAACAATAGCCAGATACTGTGCTTTTGTTTTTGGGATATGGTTAACTCAGAATTTATTCCTCATTTCTTGTTACTCTAAAGGGCATTAGGAGGAGGCACAGTAGCACAGTGGTTAGTACTGCTGCCTCACAGCACCAGAGTCCTGGGTTCGATTCCCGGCTTGGGTCACTGTCTGTGCGGAGTCTGCACATTCTCCCCGTTTCTGTGTGGGTTTCCTCCGGGTGCTCCTGTTTCCCCCCACAGTCCGAAGATGTGCACGTTAGGTGGATTGGCCATGTTAAATTCTCCCTCAGTGTACCCAAACAGGTGGCAGAGTGCGGTGACTAGGGGATTTTCACAGTAACTTCATTGTAGTGTTAATGTAAGCCTACTTGTGACTAATAGATAAACTTTAACTTAAAAGTTTAAAGTATATTTATTAGTCACAAGTAAGGCTTACATTAACACTGCAATGAAGTTACTGTGAAATTCCCCCAGTCATCACAGTCCGGTGCCTGTTCGGGTCAATGCACCTAACCAGCACGTTTTTCAGATTTAACTATGCATCTTGGGGCTGAAGTCACCTTGGCTACATTAGTTAGTGCAGATTTTCCTCTCCCCTAAAAACATCGATAATTAGTTTGATTAGAACATAAGGACATAAGAAATCAGACATGCACAACACTTTGAGGGAAGAAATTTCTCCTCAGCTCAATCCTAAATGAGTGATCCTTTGTTTTGAGACAGCTCACTGGACTCTCCAACCAGTGGAAACAGCCTCTCAGCCTCGAGCTTGTCAAATACCTTCAGGATTTTAAATGTTTCAATAAATTAATCTCTCATTTTTTTAAACTCCAGGAATAGACTTCTCAATCTCTCCTCAGCAGCAAGTTCCCAATCCCAAGAACAAATTTAGTCAGTTTTGTAGCACTCCATCTAAAATAAGTATTTCTTTCCTTTGGTAAGGAGACCAAAACTGCACACGATACTGAGGAAATTGTTTCAAATTCCCTTCGCAATTATAGGAAGACATCTTTACACTTACATTTATAGCAAAATCTATCATACCATTTGTTTGCCTAATTGATGATTGTGGCTTCATGTTAACTTACTGTAATCCATGTACAAGCATACTCAATCCCTTAGGAATATGCACATTTTCCAGTCTCTCATCAATTCTGCGGCCAGAATTTTCCATCCCTGTTTTTGGCTGGCTAGATTGACAGCAGGGGCAGAGAATCGAGGGGAGTCCCAAAATGGCTTTTGTGGGATTTCCCCTCTCAATTGTCCTCGCCCCCACGAATGATATAACAGGGTTCCCACCATGCGATGCTGGGAACCCCAGTTAAATACATTAACATCTGCTTAGCGGGCCTGTCCACTGTATTGACCCCCCCCCCCCTCCCCCACAGAGGGATTTTGTAAAAGGGGGACCTGGCAAATGGTCCCCGCCAAAGGACACAGTTGAGTGGAGCCCTGAGGTGAGAAGGTCATGTTTGGGCAGTAGCCAGGCACTGCCCTCTGCCACTGCCCACTGGCATAGTCACCTGGGTGGCAGGAACGGGGCTTCCATTGGGGTGGTCCGTGACGGGGCAGGTTCCCTGTGTCCGTCGAAGAGAGGTAATTTTCCTGTGTCTGAGGCAGGGGGAGGGGGTGTGGCTTCAGTTCTAGAAGGCTGATGTTGCTGGTGGAAGAGTCCATCCCCACGTAATGGCATGGGCCCCCCTCCAGCATTTTTCAATTAATGTTTGAAAAATATAGAGGTAAAAGTCATCAGTGGAGCCAAAGGTCTATTCATCACTTTTCCCGCCCAAAACAACACTTAGTTAAAAAAACAGAAAATTCCAACCTCTGTTCCTATTTACCCTTTGAATGCAGGTAATGTCTAATTTTTCCACATTATATTAACTCTGCCACGTTCTTGTCTACTTTACCTGTCTTTGGCCCTTTGCAAAAGGGGCACAGTTGAGTGGAGCCCTGAGGTGAGAAGGTCATGACTGGGCAGTACCCTGATAGTGCCAAGGCACTGCCCTCTGCCACTGCCCAATGGCACAGTCACCCGGGTGGCAGGAACGGGGCTTCCATTGGTGGGGTGGTCCGTGGTGGGGTGGTTCCCATAAGTTACTGTCCCACCTCGCCCTGTATCAGCAGTAAACCTGGAGTTGTCAGTTTCTGTCCCTTTATCCAATCATTCATATGGATTATAAATGGTTAAATATTGATCCTTACAATAATGGAAGGACTGTAGAGCATTAAAATCAGCACGTTCATTGAACAAAGTGTGTATGTGACAAACTGTGTGATATCAAAACTATGGCTTATTTACTAACCTTGTAAAACTGGATGTGAGCAAAGCAAGTGGCTATGGGTGGCACAGTAGCACTGCTACTTCACAGAGCCAGGGACCTGGGTTCAATTCCCCGCTTGGGTCACTGTCTGTGTGGAGTTTGCATGTTCTCCCTGTCTGCATGGGTTTCCTCCAGGTGCTCCGGTTTCCTCCCACATTCTGAAAGACGTGCATTGACCCGAACAGGTGCCAGACTGTGATGACGAGGGGAATTTAATAGTTACTTCATTGCAGTGTTAATGTAAGTCTTACTTGTGACTAATAAATAAACTTTTATTCCCAGTTTGTCAGGAATGCGATTAACACAAGAACGCAGGAAGCTGTGGGACAGTTTTGGCTGTACTTAAAATTGGTCGCAAATGGTTCTCACCAGAGGACCCATATCTAAGTGGAGCCTCTGTTGGTATAGCAATAGTTAAAAATAACCAATGAAAGACTGATCAATCACCTGATGGACAATCACTCAGTGGCAATGGTTCAGGTACAAAAGAAGTATGCATGATGAAAGGGTGCGTGCTGGGACTCTTCCAGCGGACAGCAACTAAGAACAACTGCAATCAAGGAGTCGGAACAAGAACTGTTGTCAAGGAGTCAGAAGAAGAATCACAGTCAACAAAGAAACAACACGTCCAATCATGGAAAGCAAGCTGAAGCCAAGGAATCTGTCAGAAGGAGGATGGTGGTCAGAGAGCGAACTCAACTCACCTTCAGAAGAATTCCTATTCTGTGCTCAGAACTAGTTATTTAAAGGGAGCCCCACTCATTGTTAGATTAAGGGTGTCCAATTCAACATCCAAAGAATAGCTTTGGGGGAGATGGTGACATAGTGGTAATGTCTCCATGCTAGTAGTCCAAAGGCCCAGGCTGATGCACTGTAGACATGAGATCAAATCCCAACCTGGCAACTGGCGTGATTTAAATTCAATTAATAAAATCTAGAATTGACAAGCTAGACTCAGCGACCATGACCATGAAACCATTCTGGTAAAAACCCATCTGGTTCACTCTGTCCTTTAAGGAAGGAAATCTGCCATCCTTACCTGGTCTGGCCTACATGTGACTCTACCTGCCCTCTGAAATGGCTGACCAAGCTACTCAGTTCAAGGGCAATTAGGGATTGGCAATAAATGCTGGTCTTGCTAGTGACACCCATATCCCATGAATGAATTTTAAATAATTACAATCAAAAGGGGTTTCCCACTTTGGGGTGATTGTATGACTATTTACTTAGAACATGTTTGAGCATTGTATTTCTGGATCATCTTTATAGCTAAGAGCAAACTAAGAAATGCATCTGTAGAAGCTTTTCATAGACCTATATATTATGTTGGCTTTCATGTGAGAGATTTCTCTTTATTAATTACAGCTCAGTAAATACAAATAAGTCACAGAAACAGTAATTCTGGTTGAAGACGTACTTTATTGTTGCCCAGGCCTGGTCCACACATGTGGGAGAATGATTTGCCGCAGCCCAAATCATTCTAAATTGCATTGTTATCAATAGTACAATTGTACACTTTTCAAAAATAATTTGTCCACCTCTTTTGCTCATCGGAGCTGGAGTGAGACAATAATTTTAGCATGAATCATTTACCTTGGCCAATAACATTCTACTCTCTGGCAGCATGAGAATTCATTGGTCCATAGAAATCATAGAATGTTATTGGCCAAGGTAATAACAATAACAATGTAATCTCTGGCAGCATGAGAATTCATTGGTCCATAGAATCCGAAAGTTCTTGCCCACTGTCTCCTCACAACCCCAATTACGTAGGTCCGTTGAGATCAAAAGTCCCTTTGCCGTTGTCTGCTAGCAATCCCTTATCAGAAAAAATTGAATTATTCCATTCATTCTACTGTCTGGGAAGCTTGTAATTTCTAAAGCCCACATTGATAAGAGAGTTCTTAGTAGCTGTATTGTTTTCAAGGAATGCGGTTCTTCTTGCTCAGCTGTATCCCATCATGTTTAGAGCAGTGTGCAATTGGCCAAGATGTATGCTTTAATACAGAATACAATATGTTTTCAAAAATACATGTTTAAATTCTCTAACAGTGGTTATATGTGTTTCTAGGAAAACAGTACCTTTGTAAGTCCAGGTACTTTGTACTTTTACTATACTATATTCACTCTAAATTAACCTATTCGGATCTATTAGTCTTTTTAGTCCCAGGTAATCCTAAACCCCTCTAACAGCATTGTATTGCTAGATACACTATGAAGAGCTTGTACTCTGTTTGAAACATCTAACTCAGCGTGTGTGTGGATGGCCTGTGTATGAGAGAGAATGTTTGTGTCTGTGCATGTACGTGTCTGTGTGTGTATCCACTTGTGTGTCATCTTTCCTTAAATGTGCTTTGAAGATTTATATAGTGCTACACCGTCCATAGAATTTTGCAGTTTATGTCTGATCTAATAAAGCAAAATATTTAACTCCTATTTAAGCGTCTAAGGTTTACCTTACATAAAACTGTGTTGACTCTGCCTAAATCATATCATAATTGTCTAATTGTTCAGTTATCATGTCCCAGTACTAGATTCATGCATTTTGTTGGCTACTGACGTACATAAGAACATACAAAATAGCAGCAGGAGTAGGCCATTCAGCACCTTGAACCTGCTCTGCCATTCAATAGCTGATTGTGGTCTCAATTCACACATACTCCTGGTGAACGTCAGCTAATTGGCTTATAGTTCTCTATGCTCTCTCTTCTCCTTCCTTGAACAACTTTGCTCCCTTCCAATCATAGAGGACTGTTTTAGAATCCAGGGACGTCTTGAAGAACAAATCTAATGCATCCACTATTTCTGAAACTTCATCTTTGAAAATCCTGGGCTGTAATAGCACATATTACATAGCATTTCCCATTATTTCTGGAATGTTTTTGTTTTTGAGCATGGTGGCACCTGTGACCCCAACAATCTCCAGTAGGGTTTTCCCTCTGATTCCCTCAGCTCGATAAACTTTTAAAAAGAGATTATTTAGTTATGTGGCCCAGCTCCGGGTCTCCTGCATGCTTCGACAGCAGTTACTGGTGGCACTGTTCAAGCTTCAGAGTGCTGCCAATGCTGTGATTGGACCATCAGCGGGGAGACACCATAACAGGTGCACATGTCGCCTGTGATAAAATTACCAAACATATCCTGTTGTCAGCAAATGCAGCCTTGGGACCAGCATTTCACCCCAGTTTCGAGGCCCCCATTCAGTTGATAATATTTAGTCCTATGTTTCTAGAAGACTTCGTGACTGCCGTTGTCACAAGGCACATTGATGAACGCATGTAGCCAGCGCAACTATCCCTGGCTTTCTCAACACCCCTCAAGCAATCATTTAGGCCTCATAAAAAAAATCTGCTCCACAATTCAAATTGGTAGATTAAAAAAATGAAGTTCTAAAATTATATTTGTATTTATCGGTTAATTTACATAAATATTTAGAGGAAGAAGAATGCTGCCCAATTATGGATAATTGTGCTTCATCATGCAGAGTGCAATTGAAAATTGCGCTTCAGTGATTTTGTATTAAAAAGGTCAGATGTCGTCCACAGGAATAATTTTTCATCTCATTTTGCAAACACTGGTGCCAGCGATTCACATGATATAAAAGCTAACTCTGCCATAAACTTTGTTTCTCATCCCTGCCCACCTCAGAAATATTTGCTTCTAACTACAGAGGTGGTGAGTTGAAGACAGTGGCCGGAATTCTCCAATCTTTCCCGTGGCTGGGATTCTCTAGTCCCGCTGATGTGATTGGAGATTTGGCTGAGCACCAAATTCTTTCTCGCTGGCAGCAGTGATGGGGCATGGAGACTGAAGAATTTCGGTCAATGATCATTCTAATCTCACAAAACTCAAAGAATTATGATTCCAAAAATGCATCAACAAACAAACATGTCAATAAATTCCAGGGTACAAACCATCAAAATGCAGCTTAGCTAGAATTTTCTAATGTCCATGGATCAAAGGGATAAAACTCATTCACTTATCCCATAAAAAAGGCAAAAGATTTAACCTAATGTTAATTTAACCTTTCACATCCTCAGGACATTACAAAGCACTTTATAGTCAACAAGGCGGCACGGAGGTAAAGTGGTTAGCACTGCCGCCTCACAGCACCAGGGACCTGTGTTCGATTCCAGCCTTGGGTGACTGTGTGGAGTTGGTACATTCTCCTGTGTCTGCATGTGTTTCCTCCAGGTGCTCCGGTTTCCTCCCACAGTCCAGAGATGTGCAGGTTTGGTGGATTAGCCATGCTAAGTGTGTGGGGTTTGTAGCGGGATTCCTCTTTTTAACTCCACTGGGCTTATTTTAGGTTTGGTTCTCCGTCACCCAAACTCCACCAATGCCCGAGTGATTCTCTCCTCGCCGATGGAACAACGGCCACCTTGCGTCTACTTCACTCGAGTAGCGCTCCCAAGAGAGAGAAAAGGAAACTGCTACCTATCCACTACCTGGCAGCCTTTCCTGAGTGGGCGGTTTCGAAGCGCCCAGGGTACCCTCAGTTCTAGACTCCGGAATTATGGTAAGGAATATTTATATTGTGACTTAGTCAGAGATCATTGGTGAGAAATTGAAAAGATCAAAACGGACTCCAACGGAAGTCAAAGATATATATATATATTTATTACAACATCAAGGTCAAAGGTCACCAAATAAACTATGAAAGGTACATGCAAAAGGCCCCCCACTTTCCCCAAAGCCTCATCCACTATGATGATCTCGGGAACTTCGCGAATTACCGGAGGGTACTCACAATCCTCAGTGAGGTACTCAGTGGGCTTCAGGCTGCGTGCTGGAGGCGACCGAGTGGAGAGTGCTGTCATGCTGGTCCGAAGAGAAAAGAGAGAAATGGCCGGCCTGACCATCCTTTTATATTGTAAACTTGAATTCTTTTCCTGCCAACTCCGCCCCCTTCCAACCGGCAGTTTCCACAGACAAAGGCTTGCTAGGGTTATCTGCAGCTGTGATCTTACAGTCCATAGAGACCAGATGGTCCCATCCCAGGTGATAGGTCTCTTGCTGTCTTGTATTGTTCCATTGGAGATCGTTTAATTGTTTTCCCATTAGGGAAATGGGCTTCTCCTCGCTCTGGGACAAGGCCATTATCACCTGTATTGAGTCCAGACCAGGTGCATTGTCTTGCTGCCGGCCTAGTCTGGTGATGTCGTGAGGTTCTTTTTGTGCTGCTGATAACCTAATCAGCAGTCTGTCTGGTTTCTGGCTGCTTGCAATTTTTGGACTGGGCCCCTTCACACACACACACACACAGGCTGGCTGGGCTCCCTGGGACATTTTTGGTCAAGTCCTACAGCCAAGTGTGGCCACTTTCACAGTTCTTTAGGGTTCAAGTCCTTTTCCCAGCTTATGAAAAAGGCCTGAGTTGCCCGAAAAACTTACAGATGCCCCTTCGATACGTCCAGACTCGCTCGGACCGTATCGACATAAATGTTTGAGGGGCAACACTTCTCGTCCTTCGTGACTGTAAGCACCCCCTACTAACCCGCGAAGCTCTGTGTCCCGAGGAGTCCCCTTAATCTGAGCTACACCCCTTTTATATACAGCAACACAGAGAAAGGTGACATAGGTAGGTACATTACAACAATCCCTTGCAATATGCGGGATGGAAAAACATTAAATACAACAAGTACAGCAATAAACCGGCGGCCCCCAAACGTAGGGGTTACCGCATATATGTACAGAAACTTCACAGCATTGGGATACAGTAATGGTTTTCCTTTTAACAACGGCTGGTATAATAGCTCTGTCTCGCAAGGGCACCATGCCAGTGCATGGTGCCCTTGGTGCAAGAAGAGGAGCACTCTGGAGGAGGAGGACCTGACTGGGCCTGGAGGTCTGGAGTGCATCTGCTTCAATGCGAGGAGTGTAACGGGTAAAACAGACGAACTTAGGGCCTTAATGCTTATGCGGAATTTGGATGTGGTTGCGGTGACGGAAACTTGGTTAAAAGAAGGACAGGACTGGCAGCTGAATATTCCGGGGTATAAGTGTTTTAGGCGAGACAGAGGAAGGGCTAAAAAAGGTGGGGGAGTAGCGATATTAGTTAAGGAGCATATTACCGCGGTGCAGAGGGTAGACAACTTAGAGGGGTCATGTACTGAGTCGCTGTGGGTGGAACTCAGAAACAGGAAGGGCGCAGTCACTATGCTGGGGGTGTACTACAGACCACCCAACAGCCCACGGGAAGTGGAGGAAAGGATATGTCAGGAGATTCTGGATAGGTGCAGAAAACATAGGGTTGTTGTAGTGGGGGACTTTAATTTCCCTGGCACAGACTGGAAAGTGCTTAGGGCTGGGGGTCCGGACGGGGAGGAATTTGTAAAATGCGTACTGGAAGGTTCTTTGGAACAGTATGTAGATAGCCCGACTAGAGAGGGGGCTATACTGGACCTAGTTCTGGGAAATGAGCCCGGTCAGGTCATCAAAGTTTCGGTAGGGGAACATGTGGCAAATAGTGACCACAACTCTGTTAACTTTAGGATAGTAATGGACAAGGATGAGTGCTGTCCTACGGGCAGGGTGCTAAATTGGGGGAAGGCTGACTATAGCCGGATTAGGCAGGAATTGGTGGATGTTGATTGGGAGAGGATGTTCGAGGGTAAGTCCGCGTCTGGCATGTGGGAGTCTTTTAAGGAACTATTGATAAGGCTGCAGGATAGGCATGTGCCTGTAAAAAGGAAAGATAGGAACGGTAGGATTCGAGAGCCGTGGATAACCAGGGAAATTGAGGATCTGATTAAAATGAAAAGGGAGGCGTACGTTAAGTCCAGGCAACTGAAAACAGATGGAGCTCTGGAGGAATACAGAGAGAGTTGGAAAGATCTCAAACGGGGAGTTAGAAGGGCAAAAAGAGGTCACGAGATGTTCTTGGCAGGCAGGATTAAGGAGAATCCTAAGGCATTCTATTCATACGTTAGGAACAAAAGAGTTGTCAGGGAGAAAATCGGACCTCTCAGGGACAAAGGAGGGGAATTATGCTTAGAACCCAAGGGAATAGGGGAGATCCTAAATGAATACTTTGCATCGGTATTCACGAAGGAGAGGGGCGTGTTAACCGGGAGTGTCTCGGAGGGAGGTGTTGACCCGTTAGAGAAAATCTCCATTACAAGAGAGGAAGTGTTAGGTTTTTTAGGGAACATTAAAACTGACAAAGCCCCAGGGCCTGATGGCATCTATCCTCGACTGCTCAGGGAGACGAGAGGTGAAATTGCTGGGCCTCTGACGGAAATCTTTGTCGCTTCTTTGGACACGGGTGAGGTCCCTGAGGATTGGAGGATAGCGAATGTGGTCCCGTTGTTTAAGAAGGGTAGCAGGGATAACCCAGGAAATTATAGGCCGGTGAGCTTGACGTCCGTGGTAGGGAAGTTGTTGGAGAGGATTCTTAGAGACAGGATGTATGTGCATTTAGAACAAAACAATCTCATTCGTGACAGACAGCATGGTTTTGTAAGGGGGAGGTCGTGCCTTACAAATTTGGTGGAGTTTTTTGAGGAAGTGACAAAAACGGTTGATGAAGGAAGGGCCGTGGATGTCGTCTATATGGATTTCAGTAAGGCATTTGACAAAGTCCCACATGGCAGGTTGGTTAAGAAGGTTAAGGCTCATGGGATACAAGGAGAAGTGGCTAGATGGGTGGAGAACTGGCTTGGCCATAGGAGACAGAGGGTAGTGGTCGAAGGGTCTTTTTCCGGCTGGAGGCCTGTGACCAGTGGTGTTCCGCAGGGCTCTGTACTGGGACCTCTGCTATTTGTGATATATATAAATGATTTGGAAGAAGGTGTAACTGGTGTAATCAGCAAGTTTGCGGATGACACGAAGATGGCTGGAATTGCGGATAGCGAAGAGCATTGTCGGGCAATACAGCAGGATATAGATAGGCTGGAAAATTGGGCGGAGAGGTGGCAGATGGAGTTTAATCCGGATAAATGCGAAGTGATGCATTTTGGAAGAAATAATGTAGGGAGGAGTTATACAATAAATGGCAGAGTCATCAGGAGTATAGAAACACAGAGGGACCTAGGTGTGCAAGTCCACAAATCCTTGAAGGTGGCAACACAGGTGGAGAAGGTGGTGAAGAAGGCATATGGTATGCTTGCCTTTATAGGACGGGGTATAGAGTATGAAAGCTGGAGTCTGATGATGCAGCTGTATAGAACGCTGGTTAGGCCACATTTGGAGTACTGCGTCCAGTTCTGGTCGCCGCACTACCAGAAGGACGTGGAGGCATTGGAGAGAGTGCAGAGAAGGTTTACCAGGATGTTGCCTGGTATGGAGGGTCTTAGCAATGAGGAGAGATTGGGTAGACTGGGGCTGTTCTCCTTGGAAAGACGGAGAATGAGGGGAGATCTAATAGAGGTATACAAGATTATGAAGGGTATAGATAGGGTGAACAGTGGGAAGCTTTTTCCCAGGTCGGAGGTGACGATCACGAGGGGTCACGGGCTCAAGCTGAGAGGGGCGAGGTATAACTCAGACATCAGAGGGACGTTTTTTACACAGAGGGTGGTGGGGGCCTGGAATGCGCTGCCAAGTAGGGTGGTGGAGGCAGGCACGCTGACATCGTTTAAGACTTACCTGGATAGTCACATGAGCAGCCTGGGAATGGAGGGATACAAACGATTGGTCTAGTTGGACCAAGGAGCGGCACAGGCTTGGAGGGCCGAAGGGCCTGTTTCCTGTGCTGTACTGTTCTTTGTTCTTTGTTCTTTGGTAGACGCACTTCAATCAAATTTAACACAACAGAGGCAACAGCGTAGTGTACCCCCTGGTACAATACCTTCTTGGTGGGGACGAGCACTAGGCCATTCTCGGGCCCCTTGGTGGTTGTCGGACAGTTGTGGGGGTCGATCGGTTGGGCCGTGGGCAGGGGTCTCTTTACCTGAACCAGCAGTTCGGTAGCTTTCACAGTCATTCCAGCCCAGGGAGTTACACATCCCTTCCCACTGCGGTCCCAATTTATCCCGCCCCCGGAGTCTTGCCACCACCTCACGAAGGTGATCGATGCCCCTTGTGGACATACCCTGGCAGACCCCCATAAGCACAAATATATCCCCTGGTCATAAGCCCACCACTTCTCCCAACATACAGTAATCCCTCCTGGTGACCCCGTGATGGTCCGGTAGGTATCATTGTCCAGTTGTTCCCAGTCCGAGGATCGGTCCCTCATGTCCGGGCTCAGCTTCCTGAGCCACCACCACCTCCCCAAAGGAACATCCCCTTACAGGTTAAACACACCCGCCTGCCCTCAGTCACCCTAACCCGGTCAGTCGCCACCTGTATCTCTTTGCAGAGTACAGAGGCCTCTCCGTATGTGAAGCTCTGGCGGCTGGGGTACCTGGTCGAGTTCGACCCCAGCCACCCAGGCCACCTTCCCACGTGGGAGTAGCGTGCCTGCTCCGAGGCCACCAGGTCTCCCTGACCGGTAGTTACGAGGGGTGCCCTGCCGCCAGAGCACCCATATACCAACGACTCCTCCATTTCCCCTCTGCGGGTCTCGCACATCTCCAGGCACATTGTTATACTCAGTATCCATATGGCAGGACGACCCATCTGTAAAACAAAACAGAAGACCTCCTTGCCTCCACATTGCCGTCCACCCTTCCTGAAACCACTTCAAACGGAAGGGCGCCATTGTATTCCTCGCTTGCAGTTGCCGCTTTTGAAATTGCCGCCGTGCAATTTCACAAGCTGCCGGCTGCGGTACTGTATTTCGCAGCCCGGCTCCCCAGGGTCCTAGTGCCCTGCGTCCATTCTTAAACAATGGAAGTTCCCGACCTCCACACTACTGTTCCCAATTCGGAAAACATCACATACACAGAATAATCTACACGGAAAACTACTAAAACAACCAGAACGTGAAACCTCTATCTATTTACACAGCCACTCGTCTCCGGGTGGCCAACTTAAAACTGATCCTCACCCTGCTGAGGCCAGTCGTCTGCCTGGCCCGACCGTCCGGTCCGGACCTCCGTGGGCCGAGGGTCCTGATTGCCCCTGGCCTCCCCTTCCCCAAAGGGTTTCCGGAATCCCTCTCCGTTCCCTGCGGAGACTGGGCTACCCGTGGCCGCACTTGGTAGTGCCCCACGCCTTCTACTTTCCAACCGGGCCCTTTTGCTGCGTGGTCGGGCCCTGAGTGTCATGTGTGAGGGAGACCACCTTACCGGGGGTCTGGAGACCCTGCTGCTCCGACGACCCCTCCCTGACTCCCATACCAGAGGTGATACCTCCATCTCCTCTGCCTCCCTAACTTCGGCCTCACTGAGGCAGTTGACCTGATGCTCGGGTAGTTTAAAATTACCCGGGCTGGGTGCTTGTATCACCGTTAACCTCACTGCGGCTGCTACCTCCGGTGCTGCCGAGCTGGGACAGCACATTGTCACCTGTTGGGTAACGGTGGGGTCAGGTATTTCCCCTACTGTTTCCACCTCTACGGGGGCTTCCTCACTTGCTACCCCCTTCCTCACTCCCTTCTTGCTCTTCCCGGCCCTGGTGGGGTCAAAGAGCTTGCATTGGTTTACATGAAACCATTTCACCTTGCGGGGGTGCTGAACAGCGTATACCATGGGGCTGGCCTTGTCCACTATACTGTACGGCCCCGTGTACAGTGGCTCGAAGGTCCCCACCCGCGCAAAATTGCAGACCATCACCTGCTCTCCTATGGCCCACTCGTGAGTTGTGCGGGGCTCCAGCAGCAGCCTGTTTCTGGGGTGCTGGGCCCCCATGTTACTGGCTGCCTGCCAGTGAATCTGCTTCAGCTGTTCCAACAGCTGCTTTGCGAACTTATCCCTATTGACCTCCCTGAGCTGTCCCTCTGTCAGGGCAGGTACCATGACATGAATCGGAGTCCTCATGACTCGCCCGGTCATGAGCTCGTGTGGGGAATATCCTGTACTCCTGGACTGACTAGCCCGGATCCCCATGAGTACTAGGGGCAGAACTTCCACCCACCAGTTAGGAGAGTTGCCGGTCTCCTTCCGCAATCTCTCTTTAATGGTGCGGTTCAACCTCTCTACAGGACCCGAGGACTGGGGGTTATCGGCCACATGCCATTTTGCCCTGATGCTCAGGACCTTAAGGGTCGCCTGCATGTCCTGCCCCGTGAAATGACTCCCCTGGTCCGACTCCACAAACTGCGGGAGTCCCCACCTGGAGAACACCTCCCTGACTAGGATCTTGGCCGTGCCTACAGCGGTGGCTGTTCGGCACGGGAAGGCTTCCACCCACTTCGAAAACACATCCACTAATACAAGGCAGTACTTGTATCCCCCTGCAGCGGTGGGAAGGGGTCCAATATAGTCGATCTGTACCGACTGCCAGGGCCCCTCCACCCTACGGACGTGCCCCAGCGAAACCTTCCTCTTTTGGGGATCGGGGTTATTCGTGGCACACACTAAACATTTCGCACAAAAGTCGCGAACGTCCTCCCGGAGGCCAGGCCACCATCCTACCTTCTCTACCCGCTGCCAGGTGGTCTCGGGACCGGGGTGTCCTGCTCCCGGGCTCTCATGAGCTACCTCTATGAATTCCCTCCTATGCTGGGAAGGCACTATCCACTAAAGAGCATGCCTTCCTTTAAGGTCATGTCCTTCTCTCCATAAGGACCCTCTACCCTTTCCTGCCTACCCAGGGCTGCTATGGCGGTCTTCAACTCGGGGTCCTGTGCCTGAACAGTGGCTAGATCTGGGGCCAAGGTCACTCTTGGATCCCCTCTCCGGGGCTGTCCCCTGACTGCTGCCACCTGTCCTTCCCCGTAAGGATCCCACTCTACCCCGTACCTAGCCCCCTCTCTGGCCAGACTGTCTGCCCTCTGGTTCCCCTCACCCCGTGGCTCTGTCTTGGAGTGGGCTTTAACCTTATGGATGTACCTATCCCAGCCCTCTCCTACAGCAGCCACGATCCTCTCTAACAGGGGTTTTGTGACGAGGGGCTTCCCATCCGAGGAGCTGTACCCTCAGCGGGACCAGATGGCCAGATACTCCGTGCACGAGTTGCACGTAAACATGCTGTCCGAGCAGATGGTGTATGGAATGGGGAAACGCTCCGGATGTGTGACCACATACATCACTGCAGCCAGCTCTGCCTGCTGAGCGCTCAGTGTGTGGGGGAGCTTGAGGGCCAGGGCTATCTCTGCTTCGGGGTCCCAGATCCCACAACCCGTGAATCTGATGCCCCCCCGATACGGAACTGGATCCATCTACATATACCTCCCTATCCGTGGGATGCAGCCCTGCCCGAAAACCAAAACCTACCTCCCATACCCCCTCTACGGAACAATGGTGTGGCTCCCCTGGGTACACCAGGTTGGCTGCGAGCTGTGGCTCACTCAGCCCCTTCACCCATAGCGCCATTTGGGACAACAAGAGAGTCCACCAGGTGATCCTGGCACTACTGACCGTGCCATCTTTAATCTGGCCGTTTAACAACATTTGGGTTGGGGTGTGATGGGTCAGGAGGGTGATGGGTGCCATTCTAATAAAAACCTGCACCCGCTTCACCGCCCAGTATGTGGCTAGCAGGTGCCGTTCACAGTTGGAGTATGCCCGCTCCACTTCTGTGAGAACTCGGGAGGAATACACAACTGGCCTCAACTTGCCATGCCGTTCTTGGAGGAGTACAGCACTCAGGCTATCACTGCCTGCTGCTACCTCCAGGAAAAATTCCTCCCGGGGGTCAATGGCTCCCAGAACTGGGGCCTTTTGCAAGTCCTCCTTGAGTCGGACGAATGCCGACTTGCACTTGCTGTCCCACTCCCATTCCACCCCCTTGTGCAGCAGCCTGAGCAGAGGCGCTGCAGTCGCGGCGTAATCTTCAATGAAGTCACGGCAATAGCCTGTGACTCCCAGAAAGGATCGTACCCCCCTAACGTCTACCGGGACTGGGAGTTCCTGCACTGCCTGTCTCCTGGCCGCATCTATCCCTCTCTCCCCAGCCCTAAGGGTTAAACCCAGGAACTTGACCTCCCTCAACCCGATTTGGGCTTTCTTGGGGTTAACTTTTAACCCTCCCTTATGGAGTAACCCCAACAACTCGTCTACCAGGGGGCCATGTTCCTCGCTACTGTCCGTGAACAGTAGTATATCGTCCACATACTGGACCAGTCTGTGGGGCTCACTAAACTCTTTCAGGCATTCGGCCATGCACTGGTGAAAAATGCTGGGGCTGTTGTGGAAACCCTGTGGGGGAGACAGCTCCATGTATACTGCTGCCCCTTAAACGTGAAGGCGAACTTATACTGGTCCTCCCGCCTGACTGGGATGGACCAAAACCCATTCGAAATATCCAGCACTGTAAAAACAGAGGCTGACGCTGGAATTTCTCCTAACAGGTCCGCCACGGCTGCTACCGTTGGGGCGCATGCCGGAATATTCTTATTAAGGACTCTGTAGTCCACTGTAGCCCTCCAGGAATTATCTGGCTTCCTCACCGGCCAGAGCGGTGAGTTCACATGTGTGGCAATTGGCCTCAAAATGCCTTGCCCTACCAGTGAATTTAGGGCCACCTCTAAATCTGCTTCCGCTTCCCGGGGGAAACTATACTGTTTCTGAGGTCGGGACATGGGGTCTCCATCTATCCTGACCTCTGTCCCAGTGACCCTCCCGCAATCGTGCTTGTGGGTCACAAAGGCGGCCAAATTCTTCCGGACATACCCCCTATATTCCTCCAAGGTATTCCCTACCATGGCTTCCAAATCATACCCCTCCTTGGGTTTCACTACACACAAAGCCCCCCTTTCTTGTGCCCTCTCTATGACCATGACCTCTTTCTCAGCCCCTTCCCCTGCTATGCCCCACAAACAGTGGTTCCTCAGGTCCACCAAGACCTGATGAGCCACTATAAAATCGGCGCCTAGGATCCCCTTTCCCTCCTGCTCCCATCTCATCAGGACGCATTTCCACCGCGCCTGGAGTGTCCCCAACCTGATGGACAGGGGAACAGAGAAAAAACCAGTCTTCTCGTTTCCCGTGAAGCCGACAAGACGCCCCGCTGGATAGAGGGGATGTTTGGGGATGTTTGGGGATTGTCCGTGTGGACAATGGTACTGGAAGCACCTGTGTCCAGTAGGTACCTCCCGACCACATCCTGGACCTCCATCCTGACCCAGGGTCTCCCGCATGGGCCATACTCTAATGGACATAGGAAGGTGGGCTGCCCCGCTGGCAGTCATAAGGGAGCTTGTGGTGCGGGTGCAGGCTGGCCCTGGCCTGTTGCCATCGCTACCTGCCCGGACCCTGTTGCCTTGGTCTGCAGATAAGCCAGCAGATCCTTTCCATCGATCGTCTCCGGGGTAAGTGCTCCTACCACCGGGGTTGGTGTCTTTTTCATGGGAGCCCTTTCCTCCCTGCTCGGGTTCCTACACTCCCTCCTGAAGTGCCCGGGCTTCCCACACCCGTAGCACACCGGCCTCCGGTCTGAGGCCCGGCTGCCTTCCTGCTTCCACTCCCTCCTAAGGAGGGGTGCCGGTGCGACCTCATGCACCTTGCCCTTATGGGGCTGTTCCTCACTTCTCTCCCCATTGCGATACGCAAGGGTGAGCTTCCTTATTACCTCCGCCTCGTTAAGGTTGGGGTCCAGCGAGTCGAAACAATGCTCGGCCTTTGCCCTAACTCGCGGAAGGCAGTTAGCCACGAGAGTCTTCAGCCAGTGGGCTGTCCTCTCGTCCAGATGTTGCCTGTCTAAGGGAGTCCCACATGCTCCCTCATACACCGTCCACAGCCTGTCTGCGAACATGTCTGGGGACTCTGCGACTTGCTGCTTTGTCTCCCACACCCTCGTGAAGGGACTACCCTGATTTAACCCCATGGCCTCCAGAACTGCTGTCTGTGCCGCTACCCATGTGGCACGTCTTCCCCCTTCCCTGGAGGTCACTGCCTTACATAGATATGAGTCTAGGGTCATCAGCAGTAGTTTTACCCTTTCCACCTCATCACAGTCGTTTATGTCAGCTGCCTGCTGCACCTCCATAAAATGTAATGACGGGTCTCCCGCCCTAGTCAGTCTTGGGATGTGGGTTACCATCCCCCTGAGCACATGTGCCCCATGGGGAATTATTATATCGCTCTCTATCAGTCCCCTTGCGTCCCCTCCCACCGGGGGACCATACTTTCTTTGTCTAACTGGGCACATCTGCCCCACCTGGGGCTGCTGCCCCCCTGCCTCATCGGCATCCGGCTCTCCCTCCATGCTTGATAGCCCCACCACTCCGGGGTGTGCTACCCATGTCGGAGACACCACAACCTGGGGATACTCCACTGACCCCCCCTTGGACCCGTCCCTCTCTGGACGTCCCGAACCCTACCTGCTGACCCGGACACATTACCGGCATCTCAGGCAGCGGTCTGTTCCCTTTCCCAAAGGAATGGTGCGCTATACCCGGTGGACACACCGCCACCTGGGGGTACCCCGTTGACCCCCCTTGGACCTGCCCCTCTCTGGACAGCCCGAACCCCACCTGCCGACCCGGACACGTTTCCGGCGCCTCAGGAGGCGGTCTATTCCCCTTAGCGCCCGGGGAATCATCCGCTGCGAGGAGCCCTCTGCCCCTAGGGGACCCTCCTGGACCTCCCAGGTGCACCCGTCCCCTGACCTTGGACAGAGCCTCCTCCAGCTCTTCTATCCGTGCCTGGCACGGCCCATGCTCGCCATCACCTAACTCGTCGCAAGCCACCCTGTACGCTGCCTGGATGTCCCTGAACCTCCTTTCCAGCTCCTTGTACCTCTGCGCACCTTGAGCCAGGAGTTCCTGGGCCTCCCGTTCCCTCTCCTTTGCCTCAACTACCTGGCATTGGAGGAATTCCTTTTCGTATCGGTGTGACTCGCTAGCTTGTAGGATGCACTGCCTCGCATCAGTTAATTCATTAAATAACTGTTCCTCTGCTCTAGCGCTGTCCCCCGCACTGGCCCTAACTTTGCTCAACTCTCCCTCCAGAACAACAATCCTCCTTTCCATTTTGGCTACCTGCTGGGACAGGCAGGCTAGCCAAACTGCCTTTTCCAACCCTTTAGTGTATTCCTTGCTCTCTGTCCATGCAGCCGCAGCCATTACGGGCTGCTCTGCATTGATTAGTGCTAATACCCACGTTTTGGTGAGGTTGACCTTTTTCCACAGATATGAGGAGATTCGCTCCTCCATTTTGCTTCTTTCCCTCACCCCCTCTGACAAGTCACATATTCCAGACCACCGGAGTCCTGCTGCGGTCGCCATTGTAGCGGGATCCCTCTTTTTAACTCCACTGGGCTTATTTTAGGTTTGGTTCTCCGTCACCCAAACTCCACCAATGCCCGAGTGATTCTCTCTCTCGCCGATGGAACAACGGCCACCTTGCGTCTACTTCACTAGAGTAGCGCTCCCAAGAGAGAGAAAAGGAAACTGCTGCCTATCCACTACCTGGCAGCCTTTCCTGAGTGGGCGGTTTCGAAGCGCCCAGGGTACCCTCAGTTCTAGACTCCGGAATTATGGTAAGGAATATTTATATTGTGACTTAGTCAGAGATCATTGGTGAGAAATTGAAAAGATCAAAACGGACTCCAACGGAAGTCAAAGATATATATATATATATATATTTATTACAACATCAAGGTCAAAGGTCACCAAATAAACTATGAAAGGTACATGCAAAAGCCCCCCCACTTTCCCCAAAGCCTCATCCACTATGATGATCTCGGGAACTTCGCGAATTACCGGAGGGTACTCACAATCCTAGTTTAAATTGCTCAGTGGGCTTCAGGCTGCGTGCTGGAGGCGACTGAGTGGAGAGTGCTGTCATGCTGGTCCAAAGAGAAAAGAGAGAAATGGCCGGCCTGACCATCCTTTTATATTGTAAGCTTGAATTCTTTTCCTGCCAACTCCGTCCCCCTTCCAACTGGCAGTTTCCACAGACAAAGGCTTGCTAGGGTTATCTGCAGCTGCGATCTTACAGTCCATAGAGACCAGATGGTCCCATCCCAGGTGATCGGTCTCTTGCTGTCTTGTATTGTTTCATCGGAAATCGTTTAATTGTTTTCCCATTAGGGAAATGGGCTTCTCCTCGCTCTGGGACAAGGCCATTATCACCTGTATTGAGTCCAGACCAGGTGCATTATCTTGCTGCTGGCCTAGTCTGGTGATGTCGTGAGGTTCTTTTTGTGCTGCTGATAACCTAATCAGCAGTCTGTCTGGTTTCTGGCTGCTTGCAATTTTTGGACTGGGCCCCATCACACACACACAGGCTGGCTGGGCTCCCTGGGACATTTTTGGTCAAGTCCTACAGCCAAGTGTGGCCACTTTCACAGTTCTTTAGGGTTCAAGTCCTTTTCCCAGCTCATGAAAAAGGCCTGAGTTGCCCGAAAAACTTACAGGTTACAGGGATAGGGTGAGGAAAGGGCCTGGGTAGGGTGCTCTGTCAGAAAGTTGGTGCAGACCCAATGGGCCTCCTTCTGCACTGTAGGGATATTGTGGAGGGGCTTGTAGTGTAATCTATACAGGGAAGGTTTCCTTCTACTTATGGACAACCCTAGTCTGACTCAGGTAGCTTACTTCAAAGCTTTTTTTTTACACTTTGTACACAATATCTTGGCCAGCAGCTCTTGAGGGTGTGACTTTCTCCCACTGAGAGTTGGAAGTCCAACCCTCAGCTTATTTAGACACCCAGCAGTGTGTTATCAGTCAGGGCAGCCTTTTTTTAAAGTTGGTCAGTTTGGAACCAACTTTCCTTCTTGGCAGGGGACAATGGGGGATCTTTCAAAAGCAGCCCCATATCCCTCTTGGCAAAAATCTAGAAATAATTGTTGGACAGCGCAGAAATCAGGCATTTAATCAGGCTGATAATAAACCTTTAATGTTCACAGAGACTGGACCATAATTTCATGTTTTTGAATAGAATTAACATTCATTGCTGATTACAAATGGATAATTTGTCTTCCCTCCCCTCTATGAGAGTGCTCACAATCTGTTTCATAATGTGATGATTAGAGCAAAGAGCAATTAATGCCTTGTATGCTTAGTCCTTTCTCCAATTGGCCTGTTGCTTTGGTCAGGTTCACCTGGAGTACTGTGTTTAGTGCTGGGAACTAGATCTCAGGAAGGGGTCTCTGGCGAACATGCAACACAGATTCAGCAGAATGATACTGGAGTTTAAAGTTTGAAATTATTAAGACAGGTTGTGTGGAACATGCTTGCATTCCACTGAGTACAGCAAATTAAAGACACTATTTTGCCCTCCCCCAATGGTGGGTTTGAAGGAGGGAGGGGCTTGTAAGATTCCTTGGGTGGCCTTCCCAGTGCCCTTCCACCAGCTCCAACTTGTCCACAATTTTACAAAGGCAGGCAAATAGGCTTGCCATAATTGAGGCCCTTTAAGTGGCTAACTAATAAAGTGGTGGCATATTGGTAATGTTCGTGGATTACAAATCCAGAGGCCTAGGCTAATGCTCTGAAGACATGTATTCAAATCCCACCACAGCAGTTGGTGGAAGTTAAATTCAATTAATTAATATATTTAGTTAATTAAAGCTAGATCTGAAATTGAAAGCTAATTTCAATAATAGTGACTTTGAAAGTATCATCCATATCTGATTTACTCATGTCCTTTAGGGAAGGAAATCTGCCGTCCTTACCTGGTTTGGCCTACATGCGAATTGTAGATGATGCACACTGCTGTTACTGTGCATCGGTGGTGGAGGGAGTGTATATTGGAGGTGCTGGATGGAGTGCCAATCACATGGGGCTGCTTTGTCCTGGATGGTGTTGAGCTTTTTGAGTGTTGTTGGAGCTACACTCATCCAGACAAGTGGGGAGTATTCCATCACACTCCTGACTTGTGCCTTGCAGATGGTGGACAGGCTTTGGGAAGTGATGTGAGTTACTTGCCAGAGGATTCCTAGCCTTTGACCTGCTCTTGTAACCACAGTATTTATATGGCTAGTCCATTTTCAGTTCCTGGTTAATTGTGTCTTCCAGGATGCTGAAAGTGGGGCATTCAGTGATGGCAATGTCATTGAATGTTAGTGAGAGATGGTTGGGTTCACTCTTGTAGGAGATGGTTATTACCTGGCACTTGTATAGCATGAATGTTCCTTGCCATTTATTAGTCCAAGCCTGCCTGTTGTCCAGGTCTTGCTGCATTTGGACATGGGCTGATTCACAGACTGAACAAATTGCGGATGGCAAAACAGGCTCGAAGGCTTAATGACCTCCTCCACTTCCTAAGATTCTATTAAAGGTTACAAGCTGTTTTGGTTATATTGTTCTTAATATCAACGACACTGATGATTATTGTGGTAGTGTGAGCCTTTAGGGAACAGGTGCCTGTGGGTCATATGACCCTCCTGGGGCCTATCAAGAGGAAATGCATGAGCTAGCACCTATCAGATGTTAGGGCAGAGGTCCTGGTAGGAGGGAACCTTCAGTGTGAGCCTGTGAGTTGGGGGAACTAGACCTATGTCTGTACTGAGCATGTTTGAATATAATTTAACTTTCCTTCAATAAATCACTGTTGTGATTCAAGGCTTCCTCGTCATGAAATCTTATGCGACAATAATTATAATTAGGTGAAATAAGGCACATCAAAATATCAGCAAGTAAACACTTCAGGATTAGTTTAAAAAGCTTGTTAACGTTAGATTGATGCGGGCTACATGTTGATATTTGATTGGGATTTTTCCATCTGAGGTTTCACCACAAAGGGATGAAAAAGAAGCTACATTCTCACTGGATATTAATTGCAAAGGAGTTGGTGGGAAACCACACTAGGGAGTTCATTTCCTGTCCATTAACTGTGGAAGGAGAAGTGGACAATTTAAAAGTTGTCCTTTGTTTAGAATGCATTGTAAATACAATTAACTAAATGGCCGGACTGCCTGTCCTTACTTTGTTAGCTGTGAACTGAGAGGCCGATGAAATATCACAACTGAAGCATGGGTAAGAAAGAGGCAAAAAATCACCTGCAGGATGCCTGTTCCTGATCACAGTGTGCCTTTCAAAAAAGCAATCAAGTTTGTGAATATGTGCTGAGGGTAGGGTTTATCTCACTATGATGCCCTCTCTGTGGTCAGGTGTGCACAGGATGAGTACCTGTTTGGGAATAGCATGACAGGTGTACCCTGAGTCAATCACTGAACACAGTCTCCCAAAATGATCAGAGAAAATTAAAGGGAAATAAATTATCTGCAAGAATTAGCCACGCCAGAAAACTAGAAAAGCTGACCAACAGTTTCAAAACGATGATAACGCAGCACAATCCTGAATATACTAGCATATATAAATGTAAAAACAAGTGGCTGCATTGACAGTGCAGTGGAATAAGGCACACAATGATATCAGTTGGTTAACTTATATCAACATTGCACTATTTGTACAGCAAGACAGTTTGTTTTGTCAAAATGGTGGATTTAGACCCCTTTGAAGGCACAGGATTTATTTTTTAGAAGAAGTTGGTTTCAAGCTTACAGTGTTCCAGCTATTCTCCCAGGTCAAAATTTTTATGAATTAATGGCTCAGCCCCTTGTTCTGGTTGCCTGAACATACTCAACAGCCTTCTCAGGGATTTCCAAGCTAACTCAAATGGCAGCTTTCTGTCAAGGGGCTTTGTGAAGAATACTGCAGATTTTTACTTTTAGCTTCAATCCAGGCCAAGCTTCCAGCTGCCTTTTTCCCCCTCACAAAGTCTAATTCAGTCTCTCCCGCATTCTATGCAGTGAACAGTGACATAAATATTTTCTCTGCTTAATGTGCAGGATGGACAAACAATCATCTCCTGTTGGCTCTCTCCTCTCTGAGATTTAATCTGTACAAAAGCAAAACTGAAGCTAACTGTTGTCTGAGGAAATACCCAGATAAATTAAACAAAAGAACTTCCAAACTCCCAGTCTACGACAACATGGCATGATTTGGGATGTTCGTAAACAGAAATGTAAACAAATGATCTAGCTTCAATACTATTCTTTAATGTTGTGACCCATATGAATAATTCATATTGCTAATGTATGGAATTGCCCTTTCTCCAGACTGCCTGGTCCCATGAAGAAACTCTCATATTTACCAATGCTCGTTTCTAGCTTTATTTCATCTGGTAACTACATACATAATTTAAATCTCTTACTTGAATTATTATATCACTGTTAATGTTGCAATTTGCAATGGAGGCTGTCAATTGGCTATCAGCTACTGCAACCTGCAGTTTATCGTATATTAGAAATAGAATAAACTTAAAAATTAAGTGAACTCCAGGATTATCTCTGAACGCAGCTGTATCTTTGAATTTAGTTATTAATGCAAATAAACTGGGGGGAGGGAGGGGCAGTGGTGTAGTGGTATTGCCACTGGACTAGTAATCCAGAGACCCAGGGTAATGCTCTGGGGACCCAGGTTTAAATCCCACCACAGCAGATGTTGAAATCTGAATTCAATAAAACCCAGAATTCGTGATTAATGCACGAAGATGTCCATATTCCTCTGCGCTCTGCAATCTCTTACCATTTAGATAATATGTTTCTTTTTTATTCTTCCTGTAAAACAGAACATTTTCCCACATTATACTCCATTTGCTAGATCTTTGCCCACTCACTTAACCCAGCTGTTCCTCAACTGGGGTCCATAGACCCACAGTCCACAGACCCCAGTGGGTCCATGAAGGGTCTCCATGGGGTCCATGGAACTTGCAGCCGCCGCGTGACCAGCAAATGCTGGTTTGAAAGGAGCAACCAACTAATTTCAAAAATAATTACAGCAAGGCTTCTTGGAGCACTGGACGCTGGGATCTGAGAGGTTTTTCTCTAATTGGCGATTTGATTTATTCCATCCCGCTGTTGCGAGGCAGAAAAGCCTGTGACCATCAGGATTGAGACTGAGGCGGGAATCAGTGGCAAAAAGAGATGGCAAGAAGTGACAAGAAGTGACAGCAACTGTCTGGAATGGTGGCAGATGCACGATATGGAGAGGTAGAAGCGTGGCCTCAGGGAAGGATAAATGTGGGTGGTCAGGCTGGGAGAGAGCTAAGTGAATGAGAGAGGGGGAATGCGTGTGAGAGAGGGGGAGTGTGTGTGAGAGGGGTGAGTGTACGAGAGATGATGACTGAGTGTGTGTGAGAGAGAGAGGGGGGTATGTGAGAGAGAGAGGGGTATGTGTGAGAGAGGGGCAGTGTGTGTGAGAGGGGTGAGTGTACAAGAGATGATGACTGAGTGTGTGTGAGAGAGAGAGGGGGGTATGTGAGAGAGAGAGGGGTATGTGTGAGAGAGGGGGAGTGTGTGTGAGAGGGGTGAGTGTACAAGAGATGATGACTGAGTGTGTGTGAGAGAGAGAGGGGGGTATGTGAAAAAAATTGTAACTTATAAACACATAGAAGTGGACTGAAATTCCTCTTTGACTTGTTAAGATCCCACCTGATGTTAACATTGAACAAGTCAAACCCCAGAGTGAAGTCTGGCTTGATAGACCCTAAATTATTTTAGAAATCATGGAAGAAAGTTGCTGAACAAATTCACAGGACTCTGCTGATGAACTTATAAAACAAAGAATGACATGTTTATTAAACCAAGAAAAGTGAACTATATTACACTCGACAAAAAAAGTTGGAAAGATCACAACATAAACACAAGAAGACTATTTAAATCCCTCCTATTTCTTTACCTCAGTGATACGCGATTAATTCACTCGGGAGGCTGGATCGTACCCGGGAAATAAAGGCTTTTATTAGCAACAAGAATAGAGCATACTGCTTAACAATACAATCCCAGACTAAAGGATCACTAGGAAGTGCAGTGACCTTTATACTCCTATAGGAAGGCGGAGCCAACCGGAGTGTACCACAGAACAATACCAACAGGTGGAACACCCCAACCCTAACCCCAACAGTAACAAGAGTAACATATGTACAAGTACCCATAGTGATAACCACCTATGGTTCACCACACTCAGCAATATCCTTACAAACACATCAACCAGTGAAGGGTTACCACTAGCTTAACACAAGGTTTCTCGCTTGGGACTGGCACAGTTTTTTGAATGAATTCCTGATTTTTCACTTAATGCTTCTGACCCCAAACCGTATCTCTCCTGGAGAGATCCAAAAATCACACTGCTCAACTGTAGTGCAAACATTTGAGTTCCCTAAACTCAGTCTAAATTCGTCATAGTCCCAGATGAACCTAGGCTGCTCTTCCCTTTGAGGGGGAGCGTGTTGACTGGTGGTGAATGAACCTGAGGGTCACCACACTTCAGATGAGGGGTAAGGTTGAGAAATGGGCCAAACTCAGTCTATTAGTAGCACCTCTGCCAAACTGATCACATTACTGATTCTTGTATCTGATTATTGAGTTAACTACATGCCAATAGCATTGTAGCTTTTCTTCTCAGAGAGCTTAAAATCCCTGACTTCTCTCTCTGACACAGCTTGAATGCTCCCCAATAAATGACCATCATCCTGGTACCAAACAAAAGCCAGGCAGCGTACTTTAATGACTATTGTCCGGTGGCTCTGACATCCATCATAATGGTGCGCTTCGAAAGGTTAGTTATGGCACGAATCAATTCCTGCCTCCCAGACAGCATGGATCCATGACAGTTCGCCTATGGCCACAACAGGTCCACAGCAGATGCCATCTCCCTGGCCCTACACTCAAGCAAAGACACCTATGTCAGACTCCTATTCATAGACTACAGTTCAGCCTCTAACTCCATTATTCCTATGAAACTCATCTCCAAACTTCGTGGCCTGGGGCTCGGATCCTCCCTTTGCAACTGGATCCTAGACTTCCTTACCCACAGACCGCAGTCAGTAAGGATAGGCAGCAATACCTCCTCCACAATCATTCTCAACACTAGTGCCCCACAAGGCTGTGTGCTCAGCCCCTTACTATACTCCTTATACACCTCTGATTGTATGGCCAAATTCCCCTCCAACCCAATTTTCAAGTTTGCTGATGACACCACCGTTATGGGTCGGATCTCAAACAATGATGAGACCCAGTACAGGAAAGAGATTGAGAATCTAGTGAACTGGTGTGCGACAATAATCTCTCCTTCAATGTCAACAAAATGAAGGAGGTAGTCATTGACTTCAGGAAGCGTAGTGGAGGGCATGCCCCTACCTACATAAATGGGTCAAAATAGAAATTGCCGAGAGCTTCAGGTTTTTAGGTGTCCAAATCATCAACAACCTGTTCTGGTCCTTCCATGCGGATGCTATAGTTAAGAAAGTCCACCAATGCCTCTACTTTCTCAGGAGACTAAGGAAATTTGGTATGTCCACTACAAATCTCTCCAACTTCTACAGATGCATCATAGAATGTATTCTTTCCAGTTGTATCACAGCTTGGTATGGCTCCTGCTCTGCCCAAGACCACAATAATTACAAAAGGTCATGAACGAAGCCCAGTCCATCACTCAAACCAGCCTCCTATCCATTGACACTACCTACACTTTCCGCTGCCTTGGAAAAGGAGCCAGCATAATCAAGTACCCCATGCCCCTGGACATATTGTCTGCCAGCTTCTTCCAATGGGGAAAAGATACAAAGGTCTGAGGACACATACCAACCAACTCAAAAACAGCTTCTTCCCTGCTGCCATCAGACTTTTGAATGGATGAGCCTCGCAGTAAGTTGATCTTTCTCTACACCCTAGCTATGACTGTAACACTACATTCTGCACTATCTCCTTTCCTTCCCTATGTACGGCATGTTTTGTCTGTTTAGCACGTAAGAAACAATACTTTTTGTTGTATATGAGTACGTGTGACAATAAATCAAATCAAATCAAATCAAATGACAGGTGCATCCAAAGTAGATTCTATGGGTTCTTAACATCTCACCCAGATGTTTGTCACATTGTGAACTAACCAATCTCACTGAAACTCATCTTTCTCATGACGGTTTACAATCTCCATATTTGAAGATCTCAGCTTGAAATGTTTTGCAAAAGTCACTCCCATTTGAGTGGTTTCAACATTGGTCCAATTTACAGGATTTCAATTTCACCTTCTGAGATTCCTTTCATCTGGATGTCCAAGTATGCTCTAACTTCATCTTCCAAGCACATCTTCAGATCTTTGGCCATGTCAAGCAGAACACTACTGCTTCACGGGGATATCTTTGCCCCAGTGGCCTGCAGCATGGAATCTCAGACCTTCAGCTGCCTTCACAAGGCCTTCCCTGACTTGGAGCAGCACGGTGGCACAGTGGTTAGCACTGCTGCCTCACAGCACTGGGGACCCAGGTTCAATTCCCAGCTTGGGTCACTGCCTGTGTGGAACCTGCACATTCTCCCCATATCAGCGAGGGATTCCTCCCGGCGCTTTGGTTTCCTCCCACAGTCTGAAAGACATACTGGTTAGGTGCATCAGCCATGCTAAATTCTCCCTCAGTGTAGCCAAACAGGTGCTGGAGTGTGGCGACTAGGGGACTTTCACAGTAATTCTATTGCAGAGCTAATGTAGGCCTACTTGTGACACTAATAGTAAATAAACTTAAACTTTAGGTCATCAGGGCTTCTCTCAAGTCTCGCTTCAAGTCTGTCCCCTGTAGCTGTTTCTTTAGTTCAGAGTCTGTTTCTCTGATCCACTCTTTTACCTTAACTTAACAGGACTTACTCGTGATCCTTGTTTTTGTACCTTCTCTGGGACTTCCTTCTGGGACCTTTTCCCTGGTCTCCCTGTCCCCCTCCTGTTCCCTGCTCCCTGGGACACCTACTTGGTATTGGCACTCCGGTTAATGTCATCTGACCTGCTTTTTGTACTGATTTCCCTCCCTTACTTCTGCATAGGTATGCCGAACCGGTTCCTGGCCCGAAGATAAAATAAATGAACTGAGCATGTGCGGCCATTTCCCAGCCGGCACCTGCGAAAAATGTCCAATGCGTATCAGGTACTGGAACTCCTGTCCTCCAATTTCAGGTTAAGGTATATAGGTATTTGAGTTTTGTCACAGATTATTCTGGGCTTGCAGGTTTTTCCCAGCTGCTGCCTGGATTAAAAGCATCAAGTTATTACCATGATCTCACTTGTTTGCCTCGAAACTTCTTAGAAACACTTTCCTTTGGCTTTGAATTCCTACACTACAATCAATAGGGGATGGGTTTCCCAGATACCGTGATGATACTGTGTCTTTAAGAAATGTATTTATGTCATGTTTGTTGTGAGGGATATGTTTGAATTCAGTTCTAGTTTACCTGGTGCTGATCTGTCTATGAACCAGGCAGCTCCATGCTGAGAACGCAGGAGAATAATTGATCCTAGGTAATGGGCCGTTTGTTTTAATTTGAGCTCATGTTTATTTTTGGATTTTGCCCTGGAGTTTCAGAGTAGGGTTTAATTAGGTTGTTTAACAAAAGATACATTCATGTGGATGGGTGGGGCTAAGATTACAGAGAAAGATAGTTGGTTTCAGCTTCATCCTAAAAGAAGCAAGGGATGTTTCTCTCTCTCTCTCTGGAGGCTGCTGTTTGAGTTTCAGAAGACAGGAGTCTGTCTCTTTGTCTCTCTTTCCAGAGGTGTTCAAAAGCTCTAGGACTGTTAAGAAGTAAAAATATGCAAGCCTATTTTTTTGCTAACTGATTTTGAAGAGAAATATTAAGTTTATAAGAGGAATATTATTTAAATTGGGACTAATAGAGATAGATTAACCGTTAAGAATTGTATCCTGTCATGTTTAAGTATTTCAACTGCTAAAAGTTAATTCATTCATTAAAGTTTGTCGTGATAAAAACTTCCTAGAGGGTCAATGAAATCACACCTGGAGTGAAACTCCTGATCCTCATATGAATGCCAAGATAAAAAAAAGTGGTCTAGTTAAATTTCATAATAAACCTTGGTGTCTCTGATTTGGTCCTTGGCAATACTTTAGATGCTAAAGAGACTCATGAATGGCGAAAACAGTATCTTCATTTCAAGCAAAAACAGAAAATGCTGGAAAATCTCAGCAGGTCTGACAGCATCCGTGGAGAGGACAGAGCCAATGTTCGAGTCTGGATGACTCCTCATCAGAGCTCAACGGAAATCCTGTCGGAGAGAAGAGCAGTACTTCTTCAGGGTAGGCATTCTTGGAAGAGAAGTGGCAGTGAGTTCCAGCATCCGCAGTAATTTGCTGTTATCTTTTATCTTTATTTGAAACCTTGGTTCAGCCCACTTTGAGTGCAAGATGTCACCTTAATTGAAACCAATACTCGGAATAGCTTCCCGGAGAATAATGAAGGGGCGGATTATTGCTTAAATTGCCTGCTAAACCTTCTTAGAGAGGATGGGCGGCGGTGGTGAATAACATTTGACCTAACACTCTCTTAAACATGACAAACTGATTGTTTTTGTTCAGGGTTTCAAGTGCTTTTAAAGATATATCACCTCTCACTGTTCATTTGCTGCTGGAGATTTCAGGGGGATTTCTAAAACGAACATGTAAACTTTCCGAGACACCGCTGTTCACACTTCCTGCTGCCTCGGCAAAGCAGCCAGCATAATTAAGGACCCCACACACCCCGGACATTCTCTCTTCCACCTTCTTCTGTCAGAAAAAAGATACAAAAGCCTGAGGTCACGTACCAACCGACTCAAGAACAGCTTCTTCCCTGCTGCCATCAGACTTTTGAATGGACCTACCTTGCATTAAGTTGATCTTTCTCTACACCCTAGCTATGGCTGTAACACTACATTCTGCACTCTCTTGTTTCCTTCTCTATGAACGGTATACTTTGTTTCTATAGCGCACAAGAAACAATACTTTTCACTGTGTGTGAATACATGTGACAATAATAAATCAAATCAAATTAAAAATCAATTTATCAAAACTTCACCAACATTCTATCAGCATTTATTCCATAAATTCTTTGAGGTCTTCCCATCATGAGATTGTTGTGTTGCTCCACCTTTTTGGATACCCAGTCACCAAGGGAAAGGGAGTGTGTAGTCAATAACATCTTGTCACGAGTCCCCTTGGTCTTGCAGGACAGAATAGAACAAGAGGGCAGACTGAGCACTATCAGCTGCAGGAGAGAGAGAACCCCTCACTGCAGTGAATCTGTACACTTTCAGTCAGGCCCTTAATCATTTGCAACATGCTGCAGTGTGTCACCCAGAACAATCCACACCCCCAGTGGCTGTGGCTGCAAGGAGTTCATAGGTATTGCACCATGAAAATTTTGTTTAACATGAATCAAGAATGAGAGGGCACAGATTTAAAGTAACTGGCCAAAGAAACAAAAGCAATATGAGAGAGATGTTTTCACAGAATGAAATCCACGGTCTGGAATGCACTGCCTGAAAGTATGGTGGGGGTTGCTTCAATCATAACATTCAAAAGGGAATTAGACTTATCTGAAAAAGAAGAATGTTGCAGGGAATGACACTAATGAATTGCTGATTCAGGGGTAACGCAAACATGATGGGTTGAGTGGCCTCCTTCTGACTAGAAACTGTGTGAAGCAGTAAATCGATGCTTGAGTGCTAAATTTGCAGGTTTCTGTATTAACGCCTCAAATTATGGTAAACAGCAATTTGGACTTAGTGTGTGCGAGACCGAGATTTTCAAAATGCCAAGTCTGTTCAGAACAGCACTCATTTCATCCTTGTTTTCTTATGTCAAAATGCCAACCCCCTTCCCCATTTCCCACCCTTCCCCAGTAGCTATGGATTAGCCCTATGCATACTGGGAGCACAGATATTTGTCTTCTTCCAGAGCAGCTTGCCATTGGCCTGGGACCGTACTTCTTCTGTCTTCAGATCACATCAACCATTACTTCATCAATGATCGTTCCCCCTATCAGAAGTTTGGAAGTGCAAATGTTTGCTGATGATTGTACAGTGCAGTGTTTAGCTCCAATTGAAATTCCTCAGATACTGAAGCAGTTTGTGCCAGTATGCAGCAAGGCCTGGACAACATTCCTGGCAAGTAACTTTCACACCCAACTTGTGTCATGCAATGTCCACCTCTAGCAAGAGCACACCCCCTTATAATTCAATGGCATCTATATTATTAAATCCCCGAGCATCAACATCCAGGGGGTTCACCATTGACCAGAAAGGTTACAGGACAGATCACATAAATATCATAGCTACAAGAGCAGGTCAGAGATTGGGAATTCACTCCCCAAAGCCTGCCCACCATTTACAAGGCACAAGTCAGAAGTGTGATGGAATATTCTCTGCTTGCCTGGATGTGTATGGCTCCAAGAACACGATAGAAACTATCCAAGACAAAGCCCATGGGTGGAATTCTCCCAAAAAAATTCTTAGTGCCAAATTCGCGCAAAAACTGGAGGAAATCGGCTGCTTTTTTCAGCAGGACTTTCAAAATGAATCTCCCACACTCTGTGCATCACAGAAACCCCGAGCATGGATCACGATGAAGAGCTGGGGGAGGGCTTATTCCCGCTGAACAGGCTGGCAGCATAGCGCTGAGCAGGCCACTGCGCACCCGCCGATCTGTCAGAGTGGAGATTGGTGCATGCGCAGTAGCCCCACACTGCTGGCCTCCCGATCGCTGACCTCCAATCGATGGCCAGCCCTGTGACCCTGGCCTTGCGACCACCCCCCCCCTCCCCCACCCCGCAATCGCTAGCCCCCTGGACATGTCCAGGCCAGCCCTGACCCCACCCATCTCCGGCAGCCCCGACCCGATTTTCTCGACCACCTCCCTTTGCAGCCCCCACACCCCCTCCCCACAGTCCCAACCCGCACCCTAAAGCCCGACCCCTGACCCTCCCTCCCATCCCGATGACCACCCCCAATCGCTGGCCTGCCTACCTCTGTCACCGATCTCGAGTGCAGAGTGGCAGCTGGACCCCCCCCCCCCCCCCACCCCCACCCCCAACAATCGCCCCAGAGGCCTCACCCCCCATTAGGCTTCATCCCCTTGATATTGCCCAATGCCCGGTTTGCAATGCCAAGGTGCCCCTGGGCATTGCCGCATTGCCCCTTGGACAGTGCCAGGGGCAGGCTGGCACAGCCAGACTGGCAATGCCCAGGGGCACCCCTCCCTTACCACCGACATCCTGGTGGGGCCTCCATGCCTCTCCCCTGCACTCCAGTGGGGTCGGGTCACCAGCTTCCCATTAATGGGGGCTATTGTAAACTCCTGGCCGGGGGGTGAGAGGGGAGGGGGCAGGGGAGGAGGCTAACGGGCCTGGAGACTTCAGTCCCGGGCCCACTAATGGCATTTAAATTAGAATTTCAATATTCTGCGCCGACAACGATGGAAATCCGGCAGCCGGAAACACGCTGAGGCCATGGCACCAAGCCGGAAGCCCGCTACACGGCCTCTGTTTATGTCTGCCGGCTCTCTGTGCTGCTAGAGCAGCATAGCAGACTGGGCGATTGCCCCCCATTTGCTTGATCAGCACTGCATTACCACCTTAATTATTCATTGTGTATCCATTACAACTCAATTGGCAGCAGACTTACTTCCCAATCACAAGCTTCTGATTTTAAAGCCTACGCCAGAACTTATGCCCAAAAATCAAAGCTGACACTCAAGTGTTGGAAAGCACTGAGGGAGTACTGCACTGTCAGAGGTGCCGGCTTTTAAATTAGAGGTTACACCAAGCTCAATTTGCTTACCAAAGCGGACATAAAAGATCCCTGGGCATTATCTTGAAGAAGTCGGCGTTATCCCTATTGTTCTGGTCATTATTTATCCCTCAATTAACATAAGAAGCAGATTATTTGATCATATCACACTGCTGTTCGTGGGAGCTTGCAAATTGGCCACTGTGTTTCCTAAATTACAACAGTGACTACACTTCACTTCAATGTGTTGAGATGTCCGGTGTTGTGAAAAGTTCTATGTAAGTGCAAATCTTTCTTTTCTTTAACTTCCACCACTGCTGGGGTACCATGGCTCAAGGGTATACCTTGTACACAATATACTGCAGCAATTCCTTCGACAACACCTTCCAAACCGGCAACCATCTAGACAGATCAGTATAGCAGACGCATGATGCATAGCACCACCACCTGTAATTTCCCTCCAAGCCACACACTATCCCAACTTGGAAATACATCGGCCATTCCTTCACTGTCACTGAGACAAAATCCTTGAACTCCCTCCCTAACAACAACTGTGGGTGTACCCACACAACATAGATTACAGCGGTTCAAGAAGGCAGCTCACCACCACCTGCTCAAAGATAATGAGGGATGGACGATAAATGCTGGTCTAGCCAGCAACACTCACATCCCATGAATAAATAAAAATGAAAATAATGTATTATTTTCCCTTACCAATGTTGGGAAGCACATGGCAAGGCAATCTGCCTCCATGCACATTGCACTGGACATAAATCAGTTCCAATCTCACAGCTAAAATGTAGATGTTACAGATTTGTGATGAAAGTACTGAAGTCTGCAAAAATATAAATGTTTACCCATCATCTAGAATGTGGAGTACAAAACAGTATCGCCGCACACCAATAGCTCTCCGCAGCCTCTATGAGCAGCACTGAAATGAATCCTTCAAACCTTACAAGCTGCACTGATGGGCTTCTCCTTTCTAATGGCTAAAATCTAATTCCAATGTCCTTTATGAAAAGAACTGGACAATGTTATCTCTTAAACCTTTAGAATTGAAGCCAAGAAAATGTTCCCACATCTAATCCGCTCAGCTTGTAGCTAGTCAACTTCTTCAGTTGTACAACTATAATCTGCTATTTCTGGACTCAGTGATATTTTCTACACTAATGTGGAAGCACCAGCCTAATAATGCCAGCAGCCCATCAGCAGTTCTCTGCGATAATCCTCATTCTCTGGGCTAGTGATTTATAATTTGGACAGTGAAATGGACAGAATAGCAAAAGGTGTAGCAGCAGATGACTGGTAGATATGTAACATTATCCCAAATTTAGGGAGGGCAACAGAACTAGTCTAAGAAGCTGTAGACCCATTATCTTATTATTGGTGGTAGGGAAAACATGCCAATTAAAATAAGAAATAGAAAAATACCTAGAAGCTAAATCTGTAACCATGAAATGTCAACATCTGTCAACAGCTGATGCACAGTGGCAGCTATGCATACCATCTAAAAGATGTACTGCAGAAACTACCTTTTTTAAAATTCATTCGTGGGATATGGGTATCGCTGGCTGGTCAGCATTTATTGTCCATCGCTAGTTGCCCGAGGGCAGTTGAGAGTCAACCACATTGCTGCAGTTAGGCAGCACCTTAGGCAGCATCATCTAGAAGGACTAGATGGTTTTTCACTATTATCTAGGACAAGGGCAACAGACACATGGGAACACCACCACCTCGAAATTCCCCTCCAAGCCACTCACCATCCTGACTTGGAAATATATCGTCGATCCTTCACTTTCGCTGGGTCATAACCCTGGTACTCCCTTCCTAACAGCACTGTGGGTGTACCTACACCATAGGGACTTTAGCGGTTCAAGAAGACTGCTCATCTTCTCAAAGGGCAATTAGGAATGGGTAATAAATGCTGGCCTAGCCAACGATGCTCACATCGTTGAATGAATTAAAAAATAACATGGATTTTGAATGCAAAAGTCTAGCTTGACTACACTCATTGAATTCATTGAAAAAGCTACAGGGAGAGTAGACAAAGGTACATGTGATCTATCTCCATTTCCAAAAGGCCTGTATTAGTCACATAATACATGAATGAGTCACATAATACATGAATGAATAATGTCAGAACATGCAGTGTCTGGGATCAAGGAGCAGAATGGAAAGCTCACCAGTTGCCGGAGAGAAGAGGTACGGGATTCTCCGGCCGCGCTCGCCAAAAGACCAAAAATTCCCACCTGAGCTGAACAGATTTTTAACTGGTCCACCAATTATTCTGTCTCGCCCGCTATGATTCCCGTGGCGGGCGAGATGGGAGATTTCGGCCGAGGACAAAAGATTAACTTTTCCCAGTGCCAGATGTATGAACTCACAAGGATCAGTGCTGGGTCCACTGTTCACAATTTATAAAACTGTTTAGGTTTTGCAATCAGTAACACTATTTCTAGGATTAGCCATGATAAGTGTGCGGCATTACGGGAATAGGCCTGGGTAGAATGCTCTTTCGGAAAGTCAGTGCAGACTCGATGGGCTAGATGGCCTCTTTCAGCACTGTAAGGATGCTCTGATTCTATTGTAACTTGTATTTCAAAATGCAACTTGTTTTTCTTCATCACTGTAAACCAATGGCCCAATCTGTTATGATGTGGAGATGCCGGCGTTGGACTGGGGTAAACAAAGTAAGAAGTCTCACAACACCAGGTTAAAGTCCAACAGGTTTATTTGGTAGCAAAAGCCACTAGCTTTCAGAGCGCTGCTCCTTTGTCAGGTAAGTGTCAAACAGGGCATATAAAGACACAAACTCAATTTACAAGATAATGGTTGGAATGCGAGTCTTTACAGGTAATCAAGTCTTAAAGGTACAGACAATGTGAGTGGAGAGAGGGTTAAGCACAGGTTAAAGAGATGTGTATTGTCTCCAGCCAGGATAGTTAGTGAGAATTTGCAAGCCCAGGCAAGTCGTGGGGGTTACAGATAGTGTGACAGGAACCCAAGATCCCGGTTGAGGCCGTCCTCATGTGTGCGGAACTTGGCTATCAGTCTCTGCTCAACGACTCTGCGATGTCATGTGTCATGAAGGCCACCTTGGAGAACGCTTACCCGAAGATCAAAGGCCGAATGCCCGTGACCGCTGAAGTGTTCCCCAACAGGAAGAGAACACTCTCGCCTGGTGATTATCGAGCGGTGTTCATTCATCCATTGTCGTCGCGTCTGCATGGTCTCCTCAATATACCATGCCTCGGGACATCCTTTCCTGCAGTGTATCAGGTACAGTAAGAAGTTGTGAGACTTCTTACTGTGCTTACCCCAGTCCAACGCCGGCATCTCCACATCATGTGTATCAGGTAGACAACGTTGGCCGAGTTGCAAGAATATGTACCATGTACCTGGTGGATGGTGTTCTCACGTGAGATGATGGCATCCATGTTGATGATCCGGCATGTCTTGCAGAGGTTGCTGTGGCAGAGTTGTGTGGTGTCGTGGTCACTGTTCTCCTGAAGGCTGGGTAGTTTGCTGCAGACAATGGTCTGTTTGAGGTTGTGCGGTTGTTTGAAGGCAAGAAGTGGGGGTGGGGGATGGCCTTGGCGAGATGTTCATCTTCATCAATGATATGTTGAAGGCTCCGGAGAAGATGTCATAGCTTCTCCGCTCCGGGGAAGTACTGGACGACTGGACTGCAGGCATGGATGTCCAGAGGCATGGTACATTGGAGAGACCATGCAGACAACGGATGAATGAACATCGCTCGACAATCACCAGGCAAGAGTGTTCTCTTCCTGTTGGGGAACACTTCAGCGGTCACGGGCATTCAGCCTCTGATCTTCGGGTAAGCGTTCTCCAAGACAGCCTTCACGACACACGACAACGCAGAGTCGCTGAGCAGAGACTGATAGCCAAGTTCCGCACACATGAGGACGGCCTCAACCGGGATCTTGGGTTCATGTCACACTATCTGTAACCCCCACGACTTGCCTGGGCTTGCAAATTCTCACTAACTGTCCTGGCTAGAGACGATATACATCTCTTTAACCTGTGCTTAACCCTCTCTCCACGCACATTGTCTGTACCTTTAAGACTTGATTACCTGTAAAGGCTCGCATTCCAACCATTATTTTGTAAATTGAGTTTGTGTCTTTATAAGCCCTGTTTGTGACCAGAACTCCCACTTACCTGACGAAAGAGCAGCGCTCCGAAAGCTAGTGGCTTTTGCTACCAAATAAACCTGTTGGACTTTAACCTGGGGTTGTGAGACTTCTTACTGTCCCAACCTGTTATCCCAGCTGGCTGCAAGCAATCTAGCCATTACCGTCACCTGACATGTTGAGGCCAATTGTTAAATTTGTGATGGATTAAGAGAGGAGATGTTTATCATTTTGCAGGAGACTGGAAAGTAAGTGCAGTATCTCTGTCAGTGGCACAATGCCACATTCGTGCATTTAGTATAGGAAGTGGTTTAATAAGCAAAATAGATGAAGAAAGATAAGTAGAGCAGCACATTCACCAACATTCTGACATGTGCATCACATCATCGCCTCACTCTGCTTTCTCAAACTTGCTCCGTCACGTCACTCCTCACACACATTTACCTCACAGGAACACCCATCCTTCCCTCTCTATGCACTTCGTCATAAAACATCAAGGGGAGAGAACCATGTATGGTCTTCCAGAGATTTCTTAATTGAAAACTACAAAGGTGGAAATCGGAAGACAGGACAGGAGGCCCCTCGCTGCCTGATAACATAATTTAGTAAAAGCCACCCACAGAGTCATGATAACCTGTTTTCAATATTAATGAAACATAATCATCTTCAGAGTGATAACCTGCAACATAGAACATAGAACAGTACAGCACAGAACAGGCCCTTCGGCCCGCGATGTTGTGCCGAGCTTTATCTGAAACCAAGATCAAGCTATCCCACTCCCTATCATCCTGGTGTGCTCCATGTGCCTATTCAATAACCGCTTAAATGTTCTTAAAGTGTCTGACTCCACTATCACTGCAGGCAGTCCATTCCACACCCCAACCACTCTCTGAGTAAAGAACCTACCTCGGACATCCTTCCTATATCTCCCACCATGAACCCTATAGTTATGCCCCCTTGTAATAGCTCCATCCACCCGAGGAAATAGTCTTTGAACATTCACTCTATCTATCCCCTTCATCATTTTATAAACCTCTATTAAGTCTCCCCTCAACCTCCTCCGCTCCAGAGAGAACAGCCCCAGCTCCCTCAACCTTTCCTCATAAGACCTACCCTCCAAACCAGGCAGCATCCTGGTAAATCTCCTTTGCACTCTTTCCAGCGCTTCCACATCCTTCTTATAGTGAGGTGACCAGAACTGCACACAATATTCCAAATGTGGTCTCACCAAGGTCCTGTACAGTTGCAGCATAACCCCACGGCTCTTACACTCCAACCCCCTGTTAATAAAAGCTAACACACTATAGGCCTTCTTCACAGCTCTATCCACTTGAGTGGCAACCTTTAGAGATCTGTGGATATGGACCCCAAGATCTCTCTGTTCCTCCACAGTCTTCAGAACCCTACCTTTGACCCCGTAATCCACATTTAAATTTGTCCTACCAAAATGAATCACCTCACATTCATCAGGGTTAAACTCCATCTGCCATTTTTCAGCCTAGCTTTGCATCCCATCTATGTCTCTTTGCAGTCTACAACAGCCCTCCACCTCATCCACTACTCCACCAACATATTCTTACTTTGCTCAGACTAATTCATCGCTTTTTATCTCCCACAGGAATTTCATAGTAAGTAGTCTCACAACACCAGGTTAAAGTCCAACAGGTTTGTTTGGTCGCACAAGCTTTCGGAGCGTTGCCCCTTCATCAGGTGAGTGAAGAGTTCTGTTCACAAACAGGGCATATATGGACACAAACTCAATTACAAGATGATGGTTGGAATGCGAGTTTTAACAGGTAATCAAGTCTTTACAAGTGCAGACAATGTGAGTGGAGAGAGGGTTAAGCACAGATTAAAGAAGTGTGGATTGTCTCCAGCCAGGGCAGTTAGTGAGATTTTGCTAGCCCAGGCAAGTCATGGGGGTTGCAGATAGTGTGACATGAACCCAAGATCCTGGTTGAGGCCGTCGTCATGTGTGCGGAACTTGGCTATCAGTTGCTGCTCAGCGATTCTCTGTTGTCGTGAAGGTTGCCTTGGAGAACGCTTACCCGAAGATCAAAGGCTGAATGCCCGTGACTGCTGAAGTGTTCCCCAACAGGAAGGGAACACTCCTGCCTGGTGATTGTTAAGCGGTGTTCAATCATCCGTTGTCATAGCGTCTGCATGGTCTCGCCAATGTACCATGCCTCGGGACATCCTTTCCTGCAGCGTATCAGGTAGACAATGTTCAGAATGATCGAGTCTCCCCCACCGCCCCCCTCCCCCACCCCCGGAGAATGATCGGGCCTCCCCCCTCCCCACCCCACCGAATGATCGGGCCTCCCCCACCCCCTGCCCCTCCCCCCAAGAGAAAGTTCGGGCCTCCCCCCCCCACCAGGCAACGATCTGGCCTCCCTCCTCCCTTCCACTCCCCTCCCACCCCCTCCCCACCAGAGATACATCTGGCCTCCCTCCGCCTCCCACCCCCCCACTAGACAACAATCTGGCCTCCCTCCTCCCCCACTCCCCCACCCGCCCCCCCACCAGAGAATGATCTGACCCGCCTCCCTCCTCCCTCCCCCCTCCACTGATCTGAGTCAGAAAGCCGTTGGAAGCTCTGAACTTATCTCTTCAGCAGCTGGAGCGCCCGAAACAGACCTTTGCCGAGCATGTCTGTTTTGCACCCAATCTGGACGTGCAAACGCAATGGTAAAGGGGGAAATGCTGATAAAGTTGGGCGGGCAGTTCATTAATTCAATTTAAATGCATGCAAATGCGAATTGGATCCCGGCCATTTTCGGGCCTTGGTAAAGTGGGCATCTGTGCGGATGCGGGCGCGGATCGCGTTAATGGCCACACGCCCGACTTTACCATGTTTCCACGCCCGAAAACGGGCGCGCTGCAATGGTAAAATCGGCCCCCTTGACTCCCAAAGCCTGCCCACCACCTATAAGGCACAAGTTAGGAGTGTAATGGAATACCCTCTACTAGCTTGGTTGAGTGCAGCTCCAATAACATTTAAGAAGCTCAACACCATCCAGAAAAAAAGCAGCTCTCTTGATTGCTACCCCTTCCACAAACATTCAATTCCTCCTCCCTTAATGAACAGTGGCAGCCATGTGTACCATCTACAAGATGCACTGCCAGAAGCCACCAAGGATGCCTTAGGTAGCAATTTCCAAACCCATGACCACTTCCACCTAGAAAGACAAGGGCAGAAAAAGTCTGGGAATCCCACTACCTGGAGGTTCCCCCCAAGTCAGTCACCATTATAACTTGGAAACATATTGCTGTTCCTTCATTGTTGCTGGGTCAAAATCCTGGAACTCCCTCCCTAACAGCACTGTGAGTGTACCTACTCCTCAAGGACTGCAGCGGTTCAAGAAGGCAGCTCATCATCACCTTCCCAAGGGCAACTAGGGATGGGTAATTAATGCTGGCCTAGTCAGCGATATCCACATCTCGTAAATGAATTTTTTGAAAATCAGGTTCTATGCTTTCTACAGAAACAGATTACACTCAAAAGTACTTCATTGACTGCAGATTGATTTGAGGTTAAGAAAGGTGGTGTGTGAATTCAAATACTTCTTGTGTTGGTCCAGCTGAAAACTGTGTGTGTTTATTTTTCTCCATTTACGGAAACGGTCCATGAAGCATGTGGCCCAACGAACTGATAAGCTCATGGAGACTTTAATGATATTATAACCTTTACGAAAAAGGAATAGTTCCATCAAATCGAGGTAACCTCAGCAGGCAACATTAGAAGTCACTAGATACCCTGGGAATACAATCCCTATTAAAGGATTAGCATATAACCTCGTTACATTAGCTGATAAAGTGCAATGCTTGTCAATTAAAAACTATAAAGTGAGCACAACAGAAAGAGGAAGCTGCATGTATTTATAGTGGTGAGATTATTTTTAAATGTGATTTAATTCCAAATAACAGATCTGTGTTATTTTACTCAGCCTTATAGTTTAATATGTTTGGTGAGGTGGCCCAGGATGCTCTGTGCTGTTTGTCATTTTGATGCTTGTTTTTTTTCACATCCACTCTATCACTAATATTCTGAAAGGTTTTGCTGGTTTGTTATTTGGCAGTGCTGCAGAAATTACAAAGATCCATCAAAGTAATGAAGCTGAACTCCAGGAGTTCATAGACAGCAGAGCGCTTATCTTTAAAGCCTCATCGAAAATAAACAGCACTGATCTGAGATAGTGGTGGGGGAGGGGGTGGAATAAGTAATCAGACCACGATTAGACGCTGATCGTCAGTGCATAAAATATGTGCGAGTTTGTTCCTTCATTTGCATAACGTATTAATATTAATCAGCTCATTGATGACTGAGATGATGTTTAATGGACAGGCTGGCAGGTTTAACGGCACTTTGAGATTTGGTAATGGGTATTTTATGAGTGTCAAAAGTTAATTCATCTTTTCTTGGCAGAATATTGAAACATTGTTATTTCTACAGCTCCCTCTATTTATGCAGTCTGTACTCTGATGTGATTACAGATTTGACATCAAACAGCACTTACAGATTGAATAGAGGTGGAGAAAGTCAATGAGTTTTTTTGTTCCTTTCCTGCATTCTTTCAATAAAAAAACGCATAGCTGGAGCTGCTATTTATTGAGAAATTTGTTCTGCAATTAAATTGGAGTTCTTTTAAAAAAGGATAAGAAGCGAGCTAGGTAGTCACTCCTGTTTGCCAAGCAGTGACTCATGTGCATGTGTGGGAACTGATTAGGGTTCAGTGGACATTATTCCACAATGGAGTTCCATTAGTTCACACATGTCAAGTTCATTCTTGAGATGTGGGCATTGCTGGCAGGGCTAACATTTCCCCCAGTCTAATGGGTAGCAGAGGGGGAGGTGGTGGGATAGTAATCCAATAGGCCTAGGCTAATGCTCTCGGAACATGGGTTCAAATCCCTCCACAGCAGCTGGTGGAATTTAAATTGAATTAACAAACCTGGAATTGAAAACTGGTTTTAATAATGGTAACCATGAAATCATCAATGATTGCTGAAAAGACCCATCTGATTCACAAATGCCCTTTAGGGAAGGAAATCTGCCATCCTTACCCAGTCCACAGACCTAGGGCAATGCCCTTGGGGAATTTGAATTCAATAAGTCTGGAATTAAAAATCTGATAATGGCCACTAAACTATTATCAATTGTCGTAAAAACCCATCTAGTTCTCTAATATCCTTTAGGGAAGGAAATCTGCTGTCCTTACCTGGTCTGGCCTACATGTGACTCCAGAACCAGAGCCCACAACCCACAAAGGAATTTACAAAAGATTGAATATATCACTTCTTTCACACTTTTACCAAGAGTTAAAATTACTCCCATACAACCACTTAAAGTGAACTGATATGGAGATAAACAATGTTGGATATGATGCTTTCTGCATATGTTCAGAATTTGTAAAGGCAGCAAGGTTAGGGGATAATGAGGAGAGAAGTAATATTCAAGAACAAAAGGACAGAAAAGCCAACATCACAGAGAGAGTGATCAAGTGATCACTCCCCTAACTCCCTTTGTTGTTGGTGATGTAGTCCTCATTCTTCATGGGGTATGTGTCAAGAAGGGTTGAATGTGTTTGGATGCCCATGTGGATGCAACATGCCTGCCTGGCAATGGTGCCATGGTGACAGCCGTGGGAGGAGATGATAAACTGGAAGGAATCTAGGAGGTTAAGACTACTGAGCAGTTTTGCATGCCAGATAGATGAATAGGTTGCTCAAGATTCTCGTCAGTCTGATCCCACATCAGCTGCTCTGTGATGCCAATCTCTCACAAGCTGGCAGTATATTACCTCAAAGGTCATGTTCATATACTGACACCCATAGCATCTTGCAGGATTGGCACATGCCAGTCCATGTGTACATGCAGCCTGAATTTGAAACATCTCAAGATACCTTAGCACATGCCACAGTGTAGCACACAGTTCAACAAGAATAGATGTAAACTTAAGCAAGACTCTCGGACAGACTATTAGACTCAAGAATAGCTTCTTCCCTGCTGGCATCATACTTTTGAATGGACTTACCTTACATTAAGTTGATCTTTCTCTACACACTAGCTATTACTGTAACACTACATTCTGCACCCTCTCCTTCCCTTCTTCCCTATGTACTCTATGAACGGTATGCTTTGTCTGTACAGCACACAAGAAACAATACTTTTCACAATATACTGTTATGAAGTGGAGGTGGATCTTCCCTCTGAGAACTAACACCTAACCACTCAAAGAGGAGTACCTCACCTCATAATCTGTAAAAGTGAGTTTGAAGTGGTACGATTGCTCGTCAGCAACTTATAGTGGTTAAATCAAAATAATTCCCTGACACTCTCTCTAAAGTCAACAAGTAACAATTTATTTATCTAACAGTGAACAGGTTAACTAAACTATCAATTGACTGAATAAAGCATGATTCTAATGGAATACTGTTCAGATAAATACAATTCCCACTTATTAACAAAACAATAGAATTTTTGTCACTCTCTAAATTACAACCGGGTTTTGTGTCTTCTGGAATATTCTGAGCCTTTTCTGTTGATTTTTCGTTCTTCTTTGCCATCTAGATGAGGCTTTGAGCTAAAAGCTATGAGCTATGGCAGGTGGCAGTTGTTCTCCCCCTCTGTTGCACTGCCCCCTTCCTTTTATACCTGTGATGACATATCAATGTTCCCCACAATATGATTGGTCCCAGGTTGCCAAAACCATTGGATTTAAATTTAATAGGTTCTTGGTATCAAGGTGCCTAATTCAAATTGATAGGCTGAATTCAAATAATTCAAATGCCTGAAAGCCTGTTGCCTTGGTAACCCTGCCACTCGGCCTTCTGATACAAATGTTTCATTTTGGACACTCTATCTGTACTTGTGTTTTTTTTAAACTTTCGAAGCACAGAAAAACACCACCTTTTTAAAAGGACCATGCAATGCTGTTTCCCTAGCATTTTACAATTTTACAATTACCTACAATTGAGTAATCTACAATTACTCTACTCAATTTTGCAACAATACCAACACATGTGACAATAATAAATCAAATCAAATGAAATTTGCCTGGACATCCTGCTGACCCACACTATTAAGGACTAGTGATTATTCTAATGGATTTGTGATCGGGACGTCAACAGGTCAAATCACACTTTGGCAAGTTCTGAAACAGAACTCCATAAATCTGATGGGTTGTGAATTATCATCAGCAAACAAAATCACCAAAGGTTCCTCTTATGTTGTGGACTCTGGCATTGTTAAGAGATTTCAGGTTTTGTTTGAGACAAAAGCTATTTATTGATAAGCAAAACTTAGTACAGGGGTTTGAAGCTCTAGGCTGCCTTGGAGCAGAGCTCCAATCTTTATGATGTTACCTACATATCTGCTGGATCATTCAGCCCAAGAGAGGACTTCATCCTGTGGAGTGATCACCCATTCTCAGTTCCCATTGGTCCCTCAAGTCAGGTGACCCACTTGCGCTGTGCTGTCTTAAAGAAATGGATACTGCATACACATATTGCCAGACTCATAAAAACCAATTGGTTCCCAAACATCTTCAGGTCAAGAGCTTGTCACCATCACCACTGCATCCCCATTGTATGTGACTCCTGGACATTAATGGCATAATTTCCTCAGAACTGGCCTGGCATGTCACTCGTGGTTTGCAAACTATCTAACTGCCTTGTAATTAATGACCTAAACATCAGAAAAAAACTCAGATAAATCCAACCCTGTTCCTCCCTCAAAGTAAGTCCTTCACATTAACCTTGTGGGATTGGTGCCTGACATAGGCATACTCACAGAACTACATCTATTGGCCAGTACCCTAGAGTCCTCCATTATCATCCCAGCAGATTTATGGATTCATCCAAGTGGGGACACAATGGTCTTTAATCAGGTGCGCTTAATCGTAGGAGTCTTCATCATTTATTGATAAAGTCACAGGGTAAAAACATTCCTCAGTTTCCAATTTTTTCCAGATTTTTGGGGCGGCGCTGGCACAGTGGTTAGCACTGTTGCCTCACAGCGCCAGGGACCCGGGTTCAATTCCTGGCTTGGGTCACTGTCTGTGCGGCATCTGTACATTCTCTCTGTGTCTGCGTGGGTTTCCTCCAGGTGCTCCAGTTTCCTCCCATAGCCTGAAAGACATGCTGGTTAGGTGCATTGGCCATGCTCAATTCCCTCTCAGCATATCCGAAAAGGTGCTAGAGTGTGACAACTAGGGAATTTTCACAGTAACTTCATTGCAGTGCAATGTAAGCCTACTTGTGACACTAATAAGTAAACTTCACATTGAACATTACTTGGAAAAGGTACTGACAATCACAAGGGCACAGAATAAATAATCTAGCCATCGCCTCTTGATGTTCAATGGCATTACCAAAAATAATAAACTGAACTGGACCAGCCATAGGAAGCCATGGAAGCCGAGTCCTCAAACATTTTCAAGACTGAGATTGATAGGTTTTTAATCAGTAGGGGGGTTAAGAATTACTGAGATGAAGCAGGAAAGTGGACTTAGTGAGCGTTAGATCAAGCATGATCTTATTAAATGATGGAGAAGATTCAAAGGGTTGAATGGCCTACTCCTGTTCCTATTTCTTATGGTCTTGCTCTTCACTTGCCTGGATGAGTGCAGCTCCATTCACACTCAAGTAGCTCAACACCATCCAAGACAAAGCAGCCCTGCTTGATTGGCACCCCATCCACCACTTCCAACATACACTCCCTCCACCACTGATGCACAATGGCAGCAGTGTGTGCAAGATGCACCGCAACAACTCACCAATCCTTCTTCAACAGCACCTTCCAAACCCACAACCATTACCATCTGGAAGAAAAAGGGCAGCAGACATATGGGAATACCATCACTTGCATGTTCCCCTTCAAGTCACACACAATCTTGCGAATATATCACTGTTCCTTCCTTGAGTCAAAATCATGGAACTCCCTCCCGAACAGCACTGTGAGTGCAACTACACCACATGGAATGCAGCGATTCAAGAAGGCAGCTCATCATCACCTTCTCAGGGGCAATTAGGGATGGGCAATAAATAGGGTCATAGAGTCATAGAGGTATCCCCGTACAGGCCATTCCCTTTTTGGGCAGCACGGTAGCACAGTGGTTAGCACTGCTGCTTCACAGCTCCAGGGACCTGGGTTCGATTCCCGGCTTGGGTCACTGTCTGTGTGGAGTTTGCACATTCTCCTCGTGTCTGCGTGGGTTTCCTCCGGGTGCTCCGGTTTCCTCCGACAGTCCAAAGATGTGCGGGTCAGGTTGATTGGCCATGCCAAAATTGCCCTTAGATTGATAGGTTAGAGGGATTAGTGGGTAAATATGTAGGGATATGGGGGTAGGGCCTGGGTGGGATTGTGGTCGGTGCAGACTCGATGGGCCGAAGGGCCTCTTTCTGTACTGTAGGGTTTCTATGATTCTATGATTCTATGAGGTTTACAGCATGGAAACAGGCCCTTCGGCCCAACCTGTCCACGCCGCCCTTTTTTTTGAAAACCCCTAAGCTAATCCCAATTGCCCTCATTTGGCCCATATCCCTCTATGCCCATCGTACCCACGTAATTATCTAAATGCTTTTTAAAAGACAAAATTGTACCCGCCTCTACTACTGCCTTTGGCAGCTTGTTCCAGACACCCACCACCCTCTGTCTGAAAAAACTGCCCCTCTGGACACTTTTGTATCTCTCCCCTCTCATCTTAAACCTATGCCTTCTAGTTTTAGACTCCTCTACCTTTGGGAAAAGATATTGACTATCTAGCTGATCTATGCCCCTCATTATTTTGTCGACCTCTATAAGATCACCCCTCAGCCTCCGACGCTCCAGAGAAAAAAGTCCCAGTCTATCCAGCCTCCCCTTATAACTCAATCCATCTAGTCCCGGTAGCATCCTAGTAAATGTTTTCTGCACTCTTTCTAGTTTAATAATATCCTTTCTATAATAGGGTGACCAGAATTGCACACAGTATTCGAAGTGTGGCCTTACCAATGTCTTATACAACTTCAGCAAGACATTCCAACTCCTGTATTCAATGTTCTGACCGATGAAATCAAACATGCCGAATGCCTTCTTCACCACTCTGTCCACCTGTGACTCCACTTTCAAGGAGCTATGAACTTGTACCCCTAGATCACTTTGTTCTGCAACTCTCCCCAATGCCCTACCATTAATTGAGTAAGTCCTGCCCTGGTTCAATCTACCAAAATGCATCACCTCACATTTGTCTAAATTAAACTCCATCTGCCATTCATCAGCCCACTGGCCCAATTGATCAAGATCCCGTTGCAATTGGAGATAACTTTCTTCACTGTCCACTATGCCACCAATCTTAGTGTCATCTGCAAACTTACTAACCATGCCTCCTATATTCTCTTCCAAATCATTAATATAAATGACAAATAACAGTGGACCCAGCACTGATCCCTCAGGCACACCGCTGGTCACAGGCCTCCAGTTTGAAAAACAACAGTCGACAACCACCCTCTGGCTTCTGTCAAGAACCCATTTAGATACCTCACCCTGGATCCCATGAGATTTAACCTTATGCAACAACCTACCATGTGGTACCTTGCCAAAGGCCTTGCTCAGGTCCATGTAGACAACATCAACTGCACTGCCTTCATCTACCTTCTTGGTTACCCCTTCAAAAAAACTCAATCAAATTTGTGAGACATGATTTTCCACTCACAAAGCCATGCTGACTGTCCCTAATCAATCCTTGCGTCCCTAAATGCTGTAGATCCTGTCTCTCAAAATACCTTCCAACAATTTACCCACCACAGATGTGAGGCTCAGTGGCCTGTAGTTCCCAGGCTTCTCCCTGCAGCCCTTTTTAAACAAAGGCACAACATTTGCCACTCTCCAATCTTCAGTCACCTCACCCGTGACTATCGATGATTCAAATATCTCTGCTAGAGGACCCACAGTTTCCTCCGTGGCCTCCCGCAATGTCCTGGGATACATTTAATCAGTTCCCGGGGATTTATCTACCTTGATGCGCTTTAAGACTTCCAGCACCTCCTTCTCTGTAATATGTACACCCCTCAAGACATCACTATTTATTTCCCCAAGTTCCCTAACATCCATGCTTTTCTCAACAGTAAATACTGATGAGAAATATTCATTTAGGATCTCACACATCTCTTGTGGATCCGCACATAGATGACCTTGTTGATCCTTAAGAGGCCCCACTCTCTCCCTTGTTATTCTTTTGCCCTTTATGTATCTGTAGAAGCTCTTTGAATTCTCCTTTGCCTTATCTGCCAAAACAATCTCATGTCCCCTTTTTGTCCTCCTGATTTCTCTCTTAACTCTACTCCTACACCCCCTATACTCTTGGCCTAATACTGGCCTAACCAGTGATGTTGATTTCCCGGGAACCTGGGGACCTGGCGCTGTGACCCAGGTTCAATTCTCGGCTTGGGTCACTGTCCATGCAGAATCTGCATGTTCTCCCCGTGCTCCGGGTTTTTCCCACAGTCTAAAAGACGTGCTGGTTAGGTGCATTGGTCATGCTAAATTCTCCCTCATGGATAGGCGCCGGAGTGAGGCCACTCGGGGATTTTCACAGTAACTTAATTGCAGTGTTAATCTAAGAGTACTTGTGACACTAATAAATAAACTTTAAAAAAACAAAAAAAAAACAATGTACCATGGGTGGGAAACCCAGCATCCCCCAAAGTATTTGGTAGTGTCACCAGTAACCATAAGACCATAAGACATAGGAGCGGAAGTAAGGCCATTCGGCCCATCGAGTCCACTCCACCATTCAATCATGGTTGATTTCATCTCCATTTACCCGCTCTCTCCCCATAGCCCTTAATTCCTCGAGAAATCAAGAATTTATCAATTTCTGTCTTGAAGACGCTCAACGTCTCGGCCTCCACAGCCTTCTGTGGCAATGAATTCCACAGACCTACCACTCTCTGGCTGAAGAAATTTCTCCTCATCTCTGTTCTAAAGTGACTGCCTTTTATTCTAAGGCTGTGCCCCCGCGTCCTAGTCTCCCCTGCTAATGGAAACAACTTCCCTACGTCCATCCTATCTAAGCCGTTCATTATCTTGTAAGTTTCTATTAGATCTCCCCTCAACCTCCTAAACTCCAATGAATATAATCCCACGATCCTCAGATGTTCATCGTATGTCAGGCCTACCATTCCTGGGATCATCCGTGTGAATCTCCGCTGGACCCGCTCCAGTGCCAGTATGTCCTTCCTGAGGTGTGGGGCCCAAAATTGCTCACAGTACTCCAAATGGGGCCTAACCAGTGCTTTATAAAGCCTCAGAAGTACATCCCTGCTTTTGTATTCCAAGCCTCTTGAGATAAATGACAACATTACATTTGCTTTCTTAATTACGGAAATGTTTGAATCCTAAATAAATGTCTGAATCTTTGTCCATGATGAGAAAGCTAAAATGTGGAAGTTAGCTACTTGACCATAAATTTACCAACCTACAGTCGCCAAATCTTAGGAAAGACCATCCGCATGGTCATGAAGATACAAATTGATAGGACAGAATTATCTTGTCATCGAAACGTTCTTCCCCCCCCCGGGAAGAAAGGCAAAAAAATCTGTAACAAATATATGATTCACTCCCTTGTTGAACAGACTGTTCAGCTGTTAAGGATAAAATCAACAGAGAGGTTAATTGCTCATTGAACATGAACATACAGACATTCAAATTAGGAGCAGCAGTAGGCCATTCAGCCCCTGGAGCCTGCTCCACCATTCAATAAGATAATGGCTGATCTACTTGTAACCTGACATTCCTACCTACCCTGATAACCTTTCGCCCCCTCGTTAATCAACAGTATTTGTGAAAACAAAGTTTCATCCTAATAGCGAAGACACTGTTCGTCATATAGCGTAGCACACCTACCATGCTGAGTGGAACAATCAAAGGACAGAAACAGTGACCCCAAACTGAATATCATGAACTAATGTGGGATATCAGCAGCAGCAGATTTGCAGTGCACCACAACCTGTAACCTCATAACTTGACACTTCTCTCACTCCTTCAGCACCATGAAGGAGAGAGCTTGAGCCCAAATGAGGAACATTGAAGACATATTAGAAACAGGATGCCATATACCTTAGAATGAGGCATTAACCAAATTAGAATATCACACAGGAACAACCATCTGCCAAATACTGGATAGATTCTTGACTAACAAGTGGGTGAAAGATTATTGAGGGTAGGCAGAAATTTGGGGTTGAAGTTACAATCAGATCAACCATGATCTTATTAAATCAAAGGGCCAAGTAGCTTACTCCTGCTCCTCATTTGTTTGTTCAAATGGTCATAACATACAGGAGATAGAAAAAAAGATGATCCCATTGCTATTGAATCAGGAGAAAGCTCTGTAGCACTACCAACTTCAATTGAGAATGGTATTAGGTTAATGAGGCAGCTAATGGGTGTTGAAGACTCCATAATTCTCCCATCCTCACCCATCATAGACCCCAGTATGTGAGCATAAACATCTTCATCAAAATGCTATTCAATGTCTTCTGATGTGCCTTCAATGTACATTCATGAGGATTTAACCAGCCTTCTCAGTTAGAGGGATATACTTCATGACACTGTTCAGGGAAGTGAAAATCCCTCAACTAACATCACAAAGACAGTTTAATTGGTCATTCACCTCATTACTTTTTTGTGGGATCTTGCTTTGTGCACATTAGTTGCAGTATTTTTCTACATTATATGTGATAACGTTTCAAATGCATGTCACTGACTGTCCTGAAGTTGTGCCACATAAATGCATGTTCTTTCTCTCCTCTCAAATACCAACAAACTGATGGCAAAAATCCTCAACAGTGTCACCAAGTCACATCTGCTTGCCAATAGGCTGCTCACTGACACTCAGTTTGGGTTTAGTCAGAATGACTTAGCTCGAGATCATTGGAGCCTTGTTCCAGACATGGCCACAAGAGCCGCATGCCATAAGTGAGGTGAGAGTGACTGCCCCATCAAGGCCACATTTAACCATATATGTCACCAAGTAATGTCAAGATATGTGATCGTAGCAAAATTGAGTTCAACTGGTGTCACAGGTAAAATCTTCCCAGCAGCTGAAGTGATATTTCACAAAGGAAGATTGCTGTGGTTCTCAAAATCCAATCTTCATTGCCCCAGATATTGTTGATGTAGATCCTCAAGGCAACAATATTGATCCAAACATCTTCAGCAGCTTCCTCACTGTTCTGATCCATTCAATAATGTTCTACTCCATTCATATTTCTTCCAATACTGAGACAGCCCAATCAACTTTAACAGGGAGAAATCCAACCATGTCCCACTGATCTTGAATAACAGAACAGATAATTATGTTTGAAATGCAGTCACAGTTATAAAGGTAACAAAGCTGCTGGTTTCTAACTGCTGGTTACAAACAGCAATAAATTGAATTATACATTCATCTGGTTTTAGTGGTCTGTGTTAGAGGATAAATTGTGACCCCCTGCTCTTCTTCAGATACAGACATAGGATCTTGAGCAAATAACTAGTGTCCTGATTTAACATGTCAACTGAAGTTACACAGGTAGTGAGGCCATGAACTGACTTAAACACAAAAAAAATGAGAATATCAATACTAAAGGTTTTTGGAAATGGAAGTCAATACATTACAGCAAGGCCAAGGTGGTGAGTGAGCAGGTGGACTGCAACAGTTTGTGATCACATTTCTGGGAACATGGTATCTTTAACATCCACCTGAGACAGCATACGTTGCTTTGGTTTAGTATCTTGTCCAAAAGACAGCACCACTAACAATTCGACACTCCCTCGGTAATGCACTGAAATGTTAGCCTAACATACCATGCTCAAATCTCTGGTGGTGGGACTTGAACTCACAACCTTCAGACTCAGAGGCCAAAATGGTACCTACGGAAGCAAGGCTGACATCTTTTGTGGTAAATGTTATTCAATACAGGCAGTCCCCAGATTACGAACGCCTGACTTACGAATGCCCGTACTTACGTACCGACCTCTGTAAAGCCGATTAGTTTTAAAAATTGAGTTCCATACAATGGTTCGTGCTAACGAACAGGCGGACTACATTGCGCGACGCTCAAAACACTGCGCGTTTTCAGCGGTTCATTTCCATTTATTATTATTATTACTGTATTATTATATTTAAGATGTTTTAGGTCAAATATATACTATATACCAAGACAAACATTTGACTAATTGACGCTAGATGTGAACCGTACGTAACTGTTCCGACTTACATACAAATTCGACTTACAGACAGACTTAAAAACGGAACTCGTTCGTAACCTGGGGACTGCCTGTATAAGCCTTAAGCTTTCGAAGACTTTCAAACCACAGGGAGATTGTCCTTTCATCAGCCTTCTTGTTATAGTCTACAAATGCTTAGAACCAATGTTTGGTATCACTGAATCACCACTTCTTGTTATATTGTGTCCTCTGCTACTTCTTTCAACCTTGTAGATGTCTTCTACTATCTGAGCCTTAATCTCTTTAATGCAGAAAAAAAGCCTCCAAAGATTTGCATTCTTACAAGCCTTTGTGAAAAGTTCATCCTGCTATCTCAGTTGGAGAGACAATTTGCTGGCAGTTAATGATGACTTGTAGTTTAGTCTCATGGAGTCATGACCACTGTAAATTCACCTGTAACTAACGGAATTCCTTGCTCTCAATATTTTTCAATTCAAGAGAAATCTCATCAATCTGAGTTACCATGAAACCCAGTTCTTTGGTCGAAAGGGCAGTGCAATCTATGGTGCAACCCAACCCTGTGAAAAAGGGTGATGTGTTCACAAGAAACTATATCATGAGTCAACACTTTATCCCGGCCATGTGGAAGAAACAAAACTTCTGTAAGATACTCCAACCATACTGATGAATTTTCCGATGAACTTTACATATCAAAGGGCGCGCTCCGAAAGCTAGTGGCTTTTGCTACCAAATAAACGTGTTGGACTTTAACCTGGTGTTGTTAAAACTCTTAAAATGACACAGCAGAGAAATGTACTTGATTTAAGCTTTTCCTGATTTCAGTTCCTTAGAAACATAGAAAAACTACAGCACAAAACAGGCCCTTTGGCCCCACAAGTTGTGCCGAACATATCCCTACCTTCTAGGTCTACCTATAACCCTCCATCCTATTAAGTCCCATGTACTCATCCAGGAGTCTCTTAAAAGACCCTATTGAGTTTGCCTCCACCACCACTGACGGCAGCCGATTCCACTCACCCACCACCCTCTGTGTGAAAAACTTCTCCCTAACATTTCCCCTGTACCTACACCCCAGCACCCTAAACCTGTGTCCTCTCGTAGCAGCCATTTCCACCCTGGGAAAAAGCCTCTGAGAGTCCACCCGATCTATGCCTCTCAACATCTTATATACCTCTATTAGGTCTCCTCTCATCCTACGTCTCTCCAAGGAGAAAAGACCGAGCTCCCACAGCCTATCCTCATAAGGCATACCACTCAATCCAGGCAACATCCTTGTAAATCTCCTCTGCACCCTTTCAATCTTTTCCACATCCTTCCTGTAATGAGGTGACCAGAACTGAGCACAGTACTCCAAGTGGGGTCTGACGAGGGTCTTATATAGCTGCATCATTATCCCCGGACTCCTAAACTCAATCCCTCGATTGATAAAGGCCAGCACACCATACGCCTTCTTAACCACCTCCTCCACCTGCGGGGCCGATTTTAGAGTCCTATGGACCCGGACCCCAAGGTCCTTCTGATCCTCTACAGTACTAAGAGTCTTTCCCTTTATATTGTACTCCTTCATTCCATTCGACCTGCCAAAATGGACCACTATGCATTTATCTGGGTTGAAGTCCATCTGCCACTTCTCCGCCCAGTTTTGCATCCTATCAATGTCCCTCTGTAACTTCTGACATCCCTCCAGACTATCCACAACCCCACCAAACTTTGTGTCATCGGCAAACTTACCAACCCATCCCTCCACTTCCTCATCCAGGTCATTTATGAAAATGACAAACAGCAAGGGTCCCAGAACAGATCCCTGGGGCACACCACTGGTGACTGACCTCCATTTAGAAAAAGACCCATCGATACCCACTCGCTGCCTCCTTTGGGCAAGCCAGTTCTGGATCCACAGGGCAGCAGCCCCTTGGATCCCATGCCCTCTCACTTTTTCTAGAAGCCTTGCATGGGAGACTTTATCGAACGCCTTACTAAAATCCATATAAACCACATCTACCGCTTTCCCTTTGTCAATGTGTTTAGTCACATTTTCGAAGAACTCCACCAGACTCGTAAGGCACGATCTGCCCTTGACAAAGTCGTGCTGAGTATTCTTCAGCATACTAAACCTCTCTAAATGCTCATAAATCTTGTCCCTCAGGATCTTCTCCATCAGCTTACCAACCACTGAGGTTAGACTCACCGGTCGGTAATTTCCTGGGCTATCCCTATTCCCCTTCTTGAAAATAGGAACCACATCCGCAATTCTCCAATCCTCCGGCACCTCTCCCATTTCCATCAATGACGGATAGATCATCGCCAGAGGCTCTGCAATCTCTTCCTTTGCGTCCCACTGTAAACTCTTGGGTTTTCCTTCTGGTGCATTCTTCCTGGGTGCAGTTTAAAGATCCTTCTTTGTCGTAAATGCGCTATTTTACCACCACCAGAAACAATCTCCAATGTGAACCTGATGGAATGCTTGTTGGATAATGAACCTGACTCCCTGAGGAGAGCCATGACACCTGAAATATAGAGAGACTGCCTAGCTTAGATCTTCAGGCAATCCGATCAAGATTAAACGCTTCTCTTGCAGGGTTAATTATATTAATGGACGAAAATATTTTCCTTAAAAAAATCACAGGCACATATTGCAGTGACACAAACCATTACTATGTCACACAAGATTTTGTTCCATGGTGTTTTGCCTTGTAGCACTTCAAAAAAAACACAAAATAATTCTTATGTTATCTGATTGGTTACGTTTGTCTCAAAGAGCTAACAGGCAATTTCTGCCAATGCCATACAACTGGCAGTAGAATAGTTTAAGTCAATAAACATGCATCATGTCATTTTCCTCCCAAAATGTTAGTACATGGAATACAGAGAACTGATAATGGAACGCTGAATGACATTTTTCTGAAAGAGAATTTCAGTGGAAAGAAGTGATATATACGGAGGAGTGGTTTACTATTGCAGAACCCAAGTGTGGAGGTGTACCAATTCTTCACTCAGAAAAGCGGTCAAACGAACAAGAGAGGCAGGCAAACCATCACTGGCAATGATCAGACAACAACTGCTGAATCAGAATTTGATTATTAATGGGCTTCCGTCAGACATTCAAATCCAGTTAGCTTTACACATCTGTCCCATTGTTGCCAAAATAAAACACTGTTGTATTTACAGCCAGAAACTGATTTGCTAATCGACAGCAATTAGATAACAGGCAATTTCACTCAGGAATCTTATACAGAGTTAAGCCATGGTAAACATCATACCCTCTTGCATTCAGATGTGATAAATTATTGTTAATTACCAAGAAATGAATCATTAAGGAACATGAATGCTGATAGATTTATGCATCTCAAGAATAATTTTCACTTATAATTATGCACAGGGAAGGAGGATTTAGCATTCGGAGTGTGATTATAATTGTATCCTTTCTTCTGAAAGCCTTGAATATAGCACTGCTATATATCAATTGGGTTTTAATTCTGGTTACGCATGAAGCTCTTTAAAAATTTGCCCGTGTAGCTAACTGAGGATGGAGAATTCAATTTGTAACTGCTATTCATTAAATGTGTTGTTTAGTCAACATGTTACAAGTCAGAGCAGCCAGCTGATCTACCAGTTTAAACAGTCTGTTGGTGTCATAGAATCATAGTTATACAGCACAGAAGAAGACCCTTTGGCCCATCATATCTGCACTGGTCAAAGGCAAGCCATCCACCTATTCTAGTCCCATTTTCCAGCACTTGGCCCATAGTTTTGTATGCCTTGGCATCGTAAGTGCATACCTAAATACTTCTTAAATGTTATGAGGGTCTCTGCCTCCGCCACCCTTTCAAAAGTGAGTTCCAGACTCCCACCACCCTAAAGGTAGAAAGGTTTTTCCTCCCATTCCCTCTAAATCTTAAATCTATGCCCCATGGTCATTGATGCCTCCACCAGGGGAAGAAGTTTCTTCCTGCCTACTCTATCCATGCCCCTCATCATTTTATACCATCTCAGTCATGTGCCCCCTCAGCTCCAAGGAAAACAACCCCAGTCTATCCAATCACTCTTCATAACTAAATCTCTCCAGCCCAGGCAACATTTTGATAAATCTCCTCTGCACCCTTTCCAATGTTATCACATCCCTGCAATAATGTGATTCCAGAACTCCATACATGCTCCAGCTGTGGCTTAACCAATGTTTTATATAGTTCCAGCATAACCTCCCTGCTTTTATATGTCTTGGCTAATAAAGACAAGTATCCCATATACCTTCTTAACCGCTTTATCCACCTGTCCTGCCACATTAATGAACCGATGTGCATGCACACCAGGGTCCCTCTGATCCTTGATGTTTCCCAGGATCCTGCTGTTCATCATGTATTCCCTTGCCTTGTTTGTCTTCCCCAAGTGCATCACCTCACACTTATCCAGATTGAATTCCATTTGCCACTGATCAGCCACCTGACCAGACCTTCTATATCCTCCTGTAATCTAAGGCTTTCCTCCTCATGACTTACCACACTACCAATTTTCATCTCATCAGCATATTTACTGATCAACCCTTCTACATTCAAGTCTAAAATTTCTTGTATAAACCAAAAACAGCAAGGGCTCCTACACTGATCCCTGTGGGACCCCACTGGATATTGGCTTCCAGTCTGAAAAACATCCCTTGACCATCACCCTCTGCTTCCTGCCACTCAGCCAATTCTGGATCCAATTTGCCAAATTTCCTTGGTTCCCATGGGCTCTTACCTTTTCTGTCAGTCTCTCATGTGGGACTTTATCAAAAGCCTTGCTGAAGTCCAAGTAGATTATATCAAATGCATTGCCTGCATCTACACACCTGGTCATCTCCTTGAAAAATTCAACCATGTTTGTCACACGTGATCTCCCCTTAACTGACTGTTCTTGATTAAGCACTGCCTTTCCAAATGAAGAATAATTCTGTTTCTCAGACTTGCTTCCAATAGTTTCCCCACCACTGATGTTACACTGACTGGGCTGTAGTTTCCTGGTTTATCCCTTCCTCCCTTCTTGAATAATGCTATCACATTGACTGTCTTCCAGTTCTCCTGTGGCCAGAGAGGAATTGAAAATTATTGCCAGTGCCCCTGCTATTTCCTCCCTTGACTCATTCAACAGCCAGGGGTACATTTCTTCTGGCCCTGGAGATTTATCTCGATTAAGTCTGCCAGACCATTCAGAACCTCCTCTCTGTCTATGTTAATTAATTTTATTTTATTATTTGTATTGGTGTTCATAGAATCCCTACAGGGCAGGAGGAGGCTATTCAGCCCATTGAGCCTGCACCAACAACAATCTCACCCAGACCCTATCATCATAACCCCATGTATTTAGCCTACAAATCTCCCTGACACTAAAGGTCAATTTAGCACGGTCATTCCACCTAACCTGCACATCTTTGGACTGTGGGAGGAAACCAGAGCACCTGAAGGAAACCCACATGCGGGGAGAAAGTGCAAACACCACATAGACAGTCACCCAAGGCCAGAATTGAACCTGGGTCCTTGGTGCTGTGAGGTAGCAGTGTTAATCACTGTGCCACCGTGCCGTCCAAAAATCTGTTGGTTAATCATATAATCCTGACAGAGCAGAAGGAGGCCATTTGACCCATTGAATCTGCATCGACTCTCCAACAGAGCATTTTACAAAGGCCCTATCCATGTAACCCCATGCATTTACCCCACTAATTCCCCCTAACTTACACTTCTTGGGACACTAAGGGGCAATTTAGCATGGCCAGTCCACATAACCTACACATCTTTGAACTGTAGGAGGAAACCGGAGCACACGGAGGAAATCCACACAGACACGGGGAGAATGTGCAAACTCCGCACAGTGACCTGAAGCCGAAATTAAACCTGGGTCTTTGGCATGTGAGGCAGCAGTGCTAGCCACTGTGCCACTGTGCCACCCTGGAGAATGTGCTATTAGAACAGCTTACCATGCATATTGCCAAGTATTCTGGAGATCTCTTTCCTTCCTTTGGCCTTTGCAAACTTTCCCCAATCTCTTCTCCAGCAGCTTTGATTGGTGTTCTTGATCACCTTTCAGTCAGAAGGTTATGGGATCAAGTCCAAATTCAAAGACCCGAGCATAAAATCTCAGCTGACATTCCAGTCCTGTATTGCGAGAGAGTTACGCTGTAAGAGGCATTATTTTTCAGATGTGGTGTTAGAGACCCTGTGTGTGTCTCATAGTTAGATGTAACAGATCCCAAAGCACTATTCAAAGAGGAGCTGTGATCATCTTCCTGAACAATATTTACCTTTCACTTGCTGTGTGCAAATTCATAGACAGTCATAGACTCCTACAGTGCACACGGAGGCCATTCAGCTCATCGAGTCTGCACCGATCACAATCCCACTCAGGCCCTATCCACATGCATTTACCCTAGCTAGTCACCCTTACACTAAGGGGCAATTTAGCATGGCCAATCCACCTAATACCGCACATCTTTGAACTGTGGGAGGAAACCGGAGCACCCGGAGGAAACCCACGCAGACACGGAGAGAATGTGCAAACTCCACACAGACAGTGACCCAAGCCGGGAATCGAACCCTGGTCCCTGACGCTGTGAGGCAGCAGTGCTAACCACCGTGCCACCGTGCCGCCCTTGCCTGCCTCATTTCCTATGTTACACCGGTGACTACAATTTAAATGCACGTCATTTGCTGTAAAGAACTCTTTGAATAAACAAACAAATCAGGAGCAAAATTAGGCCACTCGGCCCCTTGAGCCTGCTCAGCCATTCAATAAGATCCTTGCTGATCTGATCTGAGCTTCGTGATGCTCCGGGATCGTGAAAGGTGTTATATAAATATAAGTCTTCTTTTGTTTTGACACTATTTTACTTGGTGCCTGTCAAGCAGCCCATCTCCTTATTGACCAGTTCACTCAAGATCATTTCTCAGTAAAATCTCCTCCTTTTGCAAACACAACTTTGATAGCTGTTGAGGCACAAATCATTTAAGAACTGCATTACATTGATTGCATAACTCACTTTTCTCATTCTCCAATCCTTTCTCCAATGAGAACTGGAAACTATGTGCACATTGGCCCAATTTCTCCACACTTACTTTCCACCAATGGCCTACAGCAATAGGGTATCTCTATCATAATGGCCCCCAAAGCCCATTATCAGTGGTACCAAATATGGGTGCTCCCAACTTTTTAGGGCACAATGCTGCCTAATACCCCTCAAATAACATCAGTTGTATCAGCACAGATGGGGAAATATTTTGGGAGCATTGTACACTGTACAATTGAGAAATACACTAAGTTTGACCCACTGAACCAGTCAATTCAACCTTAAAACCTTCGCCTGTATCACATTTTCAGTTATTTTTTAATCTAACCCCTCCTCAGGTCCATTTAAATTTCTGTGAGTGTCCTCTAATAAGTATTCCATTCCCAATCTTAAAAAATTGAATATTTTCTCTGTGGTTCGCCCAGTCTTTGTTTATCCAGTTGACTGTTCATTATCCTGTATCACTATTTCATTGCTCCAGTCGTATGCTTAGCCTAATGACATTTTGATACTCAAGTGCTCAAGTGCTTCCTGTTTCCATCACCTCTGGTTCATTACTATCAGTAAATGACTGAAGCTTCCTCTTCAGTTTCACTGCTGTTGCATCAAGAAAGATTCTAACATTTAAGATAATGTTACATGAAAATATGAAACGGGAGAATATCTCCCACTCACCTGACGAAGGAGCAGCGCTCCGAAAGCTAGTGGCGTTTGCTACCAAATAAACCTATTGGACTTTAACCTGGTGTTGTTAGACTCCTTACTGTGTTTACCCCAGTCCAACGCCGGCATCTCCACATCATGGTTAATATGCAAACCATGGAATTTTCTTAACCCATCACATCCCGTAAGGAACAGAATTTCAATCCATGAATTCACCTCTCTTTTTAAAATATTACTTTTGGTAGAAGATCCTTATTATTCTCCTATCAGCCCTTGTGCATCTCTTCCCCATTCCCATTTCTATTTTAGAAAAGAATGATATTCTGTATTACACTCTAAGTCTCAATGTCAGAAATGTTATCCATTTATATCTATTGGCATTATGTGTGCATTCCTCGCTACCAGAGTGAGCTTTCTCGAGCTGACATCCTGCACAAAACTTTTAGATTCTAGGCTTTTACTAAAAAAACTCACTGATGTTGATCATTAGCGATTATTTTTTTAAAAATTGGCAATCTCTCCTTGTAAACCAAGACTGTTCCTCCACACACAATATCATGGCAGAACAGCGGCATAGTGGTTAACACTGCTGCCTCACAGCACCAGGGACCCAGGTTCGATTCCAGCCTTGGGTGACTGTCTGTGCGGAGTCTGCATGTTCTCCCCGAGTCTGCATGGGTTTCCTCCAGGTGCTTCGGTTTCGTCCCACAATTCAAGGATGTGCAAGTCAGATAGATTGGCCATGCTAAATTGCCCCTTAATGTCCAAAGATGTGTAGGTTAGCGATGGTAATTGTGTGGGGTTGTGGGGGTGGGCTTGGTTCTGATGCTGTTTCGGAGAGTAGGTGTAGACTTGATGGGCCGCATGGCCTCCTTCTGCACTGCTAGAGGCTAATCACAAACCATTGTAGGTGTATTTAACTCAGAGGATATACCATCAGGCATTTTATTATCTCCTCCACTTAGGATATTGGAAGAATAAATAGCCTATCAAGCTTCAATTTAAGCTATAAATTACTGTGCATGTTCCCTCTGCAACAGAAAAGTCGTAACAAGTGATGGAAGCAACATGTCCACTTTTTGCAGAACTGCTGACTCACACTCCCTCTCCTTGGGAACAAAAAAAGTGATAAAAGAGGCTAAGTTTGAAGCTACTGATGATAACTAAGCTTGGATTTGCACAGTTACTATAAAAATTATAAAGGGATTTTTTTAAAAGATGAAGCAGTATCTCCACATGAGCAGCAGCGCACTGATACAGGAACAACTGTCAGCCCAGGAGCATGCTGGGTGGGGTGTGCCTCTTGTATCTTTTAAAGTGGAAAGTTAAAACAAAGGAAATAATTCTCCCATAGTCAAACAAGGTTTATCAAATTAACACGATGATTGCCTGCATTCCGCCAAGATATGAGATCCCACTTCACTCTCGCATCGGGCAAGAATTTTACTTTAAATTGGTTGATTCCAGGATAAAATAATTAGTTTCCACCATGTGATTTTCTATTTGCTCTGCAATAAAAATGTATTTGATGAAGAATAATCGTCTTTGAAGTGATTTTTTTTCCAAATCAGGTCGGGTGTGTTCTCCCCATCAGGTGCACAAGATGTTTGCCATTAACCAACATTTTTCTATCTTTCTTAAATCAGAATTGAAAGATTCTTGGAAAGTTTTCCTGATTTGAACTGAATCTCACTGTCACAATGCCTTCAGTTCATTGTTGCTACTGAAATGGAACACAGCAATGTCACACAAGGGAGTGTTTTATACAATATACTACCAGCTCTCAGGCTGATATTGCTATAATATAAAATACTTTAACAGGATACAAGTGGTGGACATCAGTGACAGCAGAGACAGCCTTCACTGCATTTAGGATGAATGCACTATTCAGTAAGATTTACTTCAACTTAAATATTTTCAAATTCTATTCTTTTACAAAGCTTCTACTAATATGGTACCCTGACAAAGCATTTTCATTTGAGAACTGATGTGAGGACAAGTAGGAAAGAGACCAAGGGAGGCTCCTACAGATGATGTTTAACAGGGTGTTTTTGAGAAATCTTTTGAAAGTGGAGAGTGCTGGAGTTAGCGCAGGATGTTTAGACAGCAAGTACAGAGTAAAGGAACAAGATATCCCAAGGCTCTGTCACTAATCAAACAGATGGGCACAGGGATTCGCAGTGGACCAATTATGGAAAATAGAAGGAAATGGCTGGGAAACTGAGCTGAATTGCAGAGCTAAAGGGCAAGAACCTTGAGAGATTTGAAGACAAAAGACAAAGACTGAGAAGTTGGAACATTGTTGATCTACAAGGGCAGAGATGGTGGTCAAGAAAGGTATAGAGGAAGGATGGCATTGCAAAAGATATTCTGAAAATTGGGGGAAAATTGGCAATTTGTGTCAGGTGTGTGGTCCTGGTGATGGGTTTTATGAAACTAAACTGTAAAATTGTCCACCAATGGGTTGGATTTGGTTGGTTATCAAGGAGAAGAATGAAATCTGGGAAATGTTTTTGGTGGAATCAGAGCATGATTGTTGTAGTCTTGCTGTTGCAGCAATGGAAAAGTGCCCAGCTCATCCTCAGCTTAATATATTACGCGAATTCTGCTAAATGTTATCGTATTATCAGTAAATATCTGTAGATAGCTAGGAAGCACTCAGATAGGGACTAACATGTGTTAGTGTTCTGGGGGAGGGTGGGGGGGGGGGGACACATTTCACAGCTGCACTAGAAACTGATGTGATGTGTATAGGGAGAGGTGGTGGTATAGTGGTATTGTCACTGGACTAGTAATCCAGAGACCTAGGGTAATGCTCTGGGGACCCGAGTTAAAATCCCACCATGACAGATGGGGAAATTTGAATTCAATAAAAAGTCTAATGATGACTATGAAACTATTGTCAATTCTCATAAAAATCCTTCTGGTTCACTAGTGTCCTTTAGGGAAGGAAATTTGCCATCCTTACCTGGTCTGGCCAACGTGATCGACAGCAATGACTCTTAAATTCCCTCTGAAATGCTCTAGTAAGCCATTCACAGTTCAAGGGAAATTAGAGATGGGCAATAAATGCTGACACAGTCAGTGAAGACCACATCTCCTGAACAAATATAAGATCCAGTTCAATCTGGTTTTTTATCTTATGAACCAGACAGCATGGTAATATTAAACATAAAGGGGGTGATCTTACTATTGCTCCTTACCGGCCGATGGGTGGGGTGAATTGGTAAGATTGCGAGAGAGCCGAAAAATCAGGTTTGCACTCGATTTCTCGCCTCTCGCAATCTCACCGGCACCAGATATCCGGCACGATCAACCTTGTGCCCATTCCGGTGTGAGGCTAAATAAATTATTTAAATTTATTTCAAATCTAATTTAAATGTGACTAGCGAGCTTGGGATGGAATCGTCTGGGCTCATTTGCCTGTGTGGTCTTGCCGGGGAAAGTTCTTTCCGGCGAGAATCACGTATGGTCCCCTATCAATGGGACCAGACATGATGGCCTCTGCACAGTGACCATTGCGGGGTGTGGGGGGCAAGGTGGCAACCGGACTGGCTGGGTGGGATGGGGTAGGAAGAGAAAGTGGGCAATCCTTCCGGGTGGGAGGGCTTACGGTTGGCCTCGGGGCCCAGGATACCGGGGGTCAGGTTTAGGCTTGCCTGAAAGCTGCAGAGGCAGTGACAGGACTCTGCTGCTCTCAGAGCATAGACCTGCACATGCACAATTGTGCACTCTGCTGCTATCAGCTGGTTTTCGGGTGATTTAGGTCTTGCCCACTCTCCCTACAGGCAAATTTCAAGTTTCTCAGCTTTTTTCTGTCAGAGTGTCATATGATTCAACTTCTAAGTCACCCAAAAAAAGGTGTAAATTCCTCCTGTTTTCACACTTGTTTGGTGCTTAGAATATTGTTGGTAAGATCACCCCTGAAGAGTTTCTGATCTCTACAAACTTAAAGTCTGATTATTACCAACATCTGGCATCAAAAAGACAATAAGAACATATTTTACAGCCCATTGCAACAATTTATAGTAGGATGGCAATGGAAAGAAACATCAGCAAAATTGCTACAGCTTACTTTTATCTAGCACATTTAACAGAGAGAAATTTCCTGAAACATTTCATAACTAGGTAAAGGAAAGCAAATATAAACTTAGAAAAGAAGAGATGAGGAGAGCTGACTGAGATGTGATCAAGGATTAAAAATAAATTGGGGTGGAACAATGAGAGAACTTCAAACAACGGCAACAATGTAGCTGAATATGCTACCATCTGGAAAGGGCAGATACACAGAAGGTTCGAGCCAAGGCATGGTGGCACAGTGGTTAGCTTCACAGTGCCAGGGACCTGAGTTCAATTCCGGCCTTGGTGACTGTCTGTGCGGAGTTTGCACATTCTCCCCATGTCTGTGTGGGTTTCCTCCGGGTGCTCCGGTTTCCTCCCGCAGTCCAAAGGTGTGCAGGTTAGGTGGATTGGCCATGGTAAATGCGCAGGGTTATAGGGATAGGGTGGAGAGAAGGGCCAGGTGGGATGTTCTTTTGGGGAGTTGGTGCAGACTTAATGGGCAAAATGGCCTCCTTCTGCACTGTAGGGATTCTAGAAATCTATGGATTCTATCCTTTCTACGGATGTATTCAGAAGGGAATATAGGCTAGGGCAGTTTACAAAAATAGGTCATAAATGGGGTAAGGAATTTGAATTACATCTGTTGCTGAACATGGAGTCAGTGATGGTATTGAGTGAGTAGAGCATAATACGAGTTTGTTCATAGTGGCAGAGCTTTGGGCAAGTGAAGGTTTTGGTGAAAGGAAGATGAGAGAGCAACAATAGCAGCTTTATAGCTTTTGAGGGTGAAATGCATCGTTAGCAGTTAATTAATAATTTAATAACCGAGTCCCTGCCTCACAGCACCAGGGACCGGGTTCAATTACTGGCCTGGGTGACTGTCTATATGACATTTGCACATTCCCCCATGTCTGCATGGGTTTCCTCTCGGTCCATAACACAGTCTACAAGACACGCTGGTTAGGTACATTGGCCATGCTAAAATTCTCCCACAGTGTACCCAAACAGGTACTGGAATGTGGCGACTCGGGGATTGTCACAGTAACTTCATTGCAGTGTTAATGTAAGCCTACTTGTGACACTAATAAATAAACTTTAAAACTTTATTAGATGATAAATAATCGCTTACGAATTTCACCTATGTGGCTGAAGGTGAAAAAGGAAGGTATAAAAGTTGGCTCTATGCGCGTAATCAATGTTACCGAGACACAAGCAATAGACAGGGAATAGGAGGGAAATTAGGATGGAACCTGGGACAGGCTAAATATAGAGGACAAGCGGTGAAAGAAGCCTTTGCATGAGGTGTGATGAAAACTGGTTGCTGCAAAGTAGTTCTTTCTAAGACACTCGTAGCCCTTTAAGCTAAGATCTGAAGCCTGTGTGACACTTCAAATTGCTAGCTGCAGATGTGATGGGATTCATTAATTCTCAGGCAATCTGTTGAGTGGGGTACTTCACAGAATGGGTGTGACAGGTGAGGAGAGAGGGAGAACTAGTCATTGTTTCATCCTGTGTATGAAAGACAGCCAGAGATGCTCAATTGCCCACTTCACAGTTCATTTCCATGGTCATAACTTTACACATCTGCATTGTCTAACACTTCAATCTGTCACCCGCACCTCATCTAGTCAGAACCTGTGCCAATCTGGCTTTGCTTCAACCCCATACTCTCCAAAGAGAAAGAGTCACAAGTCAGGGAGGAGATGTGAAAGACCGAAAATTACCAAACACATAACATTCCATCAAGTGCTGGAACCAAGCCATGTCACACACCATTACTCCTTGCCACTGAATTTTAAAAAACACATCAGTATTCGTCAACAGAATACAACCAGTAGAGCACCAGGGTGGATTGTCCAAAGTACAGACTGTCACAGAGGGAAAAGGACACATCAGGTCAACACCCAGAGGCCATTCTTATACCAGGTCTTTTACAGAACCTATGCAGTGTCTATCAGATTATGGCTGGAAGATGTGGCTGAAATTTCCAGCAATGTTACAGTTCTTTAAAGGGCTGCAGCAGCCAGTTAAATGTAGGTCTTCTTTAGCTTAGAAACATTGGCTGGAATTCTCTGACCTTGCCCGTGGCTGGGATTATCCGGTCCCACTGCTCTGAACAGAGATTTGACTGAGTGCCAAATTCTCTGTCCTTGCTGGCAGTGATGGTGGGGCATGCGAAACAGGAGAATTCCTGCCATTGTGTTCAGCCTTTTTACACCAATAACTGGTGTTCACACTGATGCGCTATCAATAAGGCGAAAGACTACCGATATGCCAATATAAGTGTAGGCTTTTATTCACAACAGAATCAGGAGCAGATCCCAACATATAACCAACCTGGACTGAACAAGGGGGAGGAGACAGCCACCTTTATACTAGGTGCCGAGGGGAGGAACCAAACTGGAAGGGGATGTGTCCAGGTATGATAAACACACACAACGGTGGTCCATATAGGACAAAGGCACAACTGAGGTCCACCACACACACAATTGCTAGAAATTAACTTGTACTCCTGATTTACTGCTCTACCTCAGCAGAACCTCCAGAAAGGAATGTAAGTAGGACATATACTGATCCTCATCTGAAGTTACGATTGATTATTTGGAGAATTCGGAAGAAATTTCTGGCAGGCAACTAATGTGTGAAAATGTCTGATGGTACTTTATAGAGACTTAAGGAAAGCTGATGAATAAATTAATAATCAGCGAAGAACAGTCCATAACTGCAGCTACCAAACTGATAGGATTATCATATTGTCATTCGAGAGCACTCATCTCACAGTTGACAGTAGAGATGGGATGAAAAGATGAACTGTCAATGCTAACTCTGATATGAGGAGATGTGGGAACAAATGCAAACAGACTTTATCGCCCTCAGGTAAAAGTGCCAAACAGCATGTCGGAGGGAATTGATCGGTAAAATATGTATGCTACAAAATGCTCCCATATAATCTGTTGCACATAGACTCCTGACCAATGTAGAGCAATGTAAAGAATTTACAACTCAATTATGTAACATACGAGGTCATATTACAGATGCACCCACAATCATTCTTCCAACAAAATCTAATTTGAGTATTGCTGAAAAAAATGACGTTGAAGCTTTTGATCTTACATTTATCAGGATATTTCACAAGAATACCAGTATAAGGAGAAAACAAAAACTTTATACTACATGAGAAGAGAATGCTGATTGGTTGGCAAGTGGACTCTGATTGGTAGAGGCATTGCCATGTAGAATGCACCAGTAACTGGTGACTGACAGATAACTGCCAAGCAGTTACTGCCAGATGGCAGCATGGAATGACAAAACAGGTCACTGTACATACAAGGCATGATGCAACATCAACTTCACTTTAGAAATTATCAGACAAAAAGTGGGGTGTTGGCTCATGTTATCCCTTTGTGTATGCTTTCATTTTTTGCCAACCACTTATATGTCCTTCACCTCTTCAGCCTTGGCAAAAGTGGCCCAGATGTTAGAATAAGCTTCTGAACCTTCCGAAGGTCATAACATTTTTTTTCAGATTCCTTTGACTGGATGTAAGCTCTCAGAAGTTAATTACTTGACTATGTACCTTACTCATAAAGCATACATGAAGTCCTACTGATACAATGTCACAGACAGTAGCGAATGTCTGCAATGGGGATCACAAGCAATAATGAACATCTAACATCAACTGCGGGACCTAATAAGCCTAATAAGGTATATCCCAGGACGTTGTGGGAGGATAGGGAGGAAATTGTGGGTCCCCTAACCGAGATATTTGAATCGTCGATAGTCACAGGTGAGGTGCCTGAAGATTGGAGAGTGGCAAATGTTGTGCCTTTGTTTAAGAAGGGCTGCAGGGAAAAGCCTGGGAACTACAGGCCAGTGAGCCTCACATCTGTGGTGGGTAAATTGTTGGAAGGTATTTTGACAGACAGGATCTACAGGCATTTAGAGACGCAAGGACTGATTAGGGACAGTCAGCATGGCTTGGTGAGTGGAAAATCGTGTCTCACAAATTTAATAGAGTTTTTTTGAAGGGGTAACCAAGAAGGTAGATGAGGGCAATGCAGTTGATGTTGTCTACATGGACATTAGCAAGGCCTTTGACAAGGTACCGCATGGTAAGTTGTTGCATGAAGTTAAATCTCACGGGATCCAGGGTGCGGTATCTAAATGGATACAAAATTGGCTTCATGACAGAAGCCAGATGGTGGTTGTAGAGGGTTGTTTTTCAAACTGGAGGCCTGTGACCAGCGGTGTGCCTCAGGGGTCAGTGCTGGGCCCACTGTCATTTGTCATTTATATTAATGATTTGGATGAGAATATAGGAGGCATGGTTAGTAAGTTTGCAGATGACGCCAAGATTGGTGGCATAGTGGACAGTGAAGAAAGTTATCTCCAATTGCAACGGGATCTTGATCAATTGGGCCAGTGGGCTAACGAATGGTAGATGGAGTTTAATTTAGACAAATGCGAGTGATGCATTTAGGTAGATTGAACCAGGGCAGGACTTACTCAGTTAATGGTAGGGCATTGGGGAGAGTTACAGAACAAAGAGATCGAGGGGTACATGTTCATAGCTCCTTGAAAGTGGAGTCACAGGTGGACAGAGTGGTGAAGAAGGCATTCGGCATGCTTGGTTTCATCGGTCAGAACATTGAATACAGGAGTTGGGACGTCTTGTTAAAGTTGTACAAGACATTGGTAAGGCCACACTTGGAATACTGTGTGAATTCTTGTCACTCTATTAGAGAAAGGATATGATTAAACCAGAAAGAGTACAGAAAAGATTTACTAGGATGCTACCGGGACTTGATGGATTGAGTTATAAGGACAGGCTGAATAGACTGGGACTTTTTTCTCTGGAGCGTAGGAGGCTGCGGGCTGACCTTATAGAGGTCTATAAAATAATGAGGGGCATAGACAAGGTAGATAGTCAATATCTTTTCCTAAAGGTAGGGGAGCCTAAAACCAGAGGGCATAGGTTTATGGTGAGAGGGGAGAGATGCAAAAGTGTCCTGGGGGCAATTTTTTCAGACCGAGGGTGGTGAGTGTCTGGAACAAGCTGCCAGAGGTAGTAGTAGAGGCTGGTACAATTTTATCTTTTAAAAAGCATTTAGATAGTTACATGGGTATGATGGGTACGATGGGTATAGAGGGATATGGGCCAAATGCGGGCAATTGGGATTAGTTTAGGGTTTTTTTTAAAAAAAGAGCGGCATGGACAAGTTGGGCCGAAGGGCCTGGTTCCATGCCGTAAACCTCTATGACTCTATGAAGGTTGTTCCTTTTATCCTACAGTAGATTTCATAGTGTTATCACTATGCAGCTTTGTAAAGGTACATGTCATTGTCTGCATTGGCATGCATAGTATAGTGGCCTCCTGCTCTTTTGATTCATTACAGACTCTGTGCAATGCTATATGGGCACTTGAATAATCTTTAATAGAAATTCCTCTAATTTTATATTTAACCATCTGTTGGACTACCATTTTATAACTACTTATTCCCTTGTCATTAATGTCTTCCCTTACTTTCTTCTTTCCATTTGTTCTCCTCCTCTGTTTTCTTCACATTTTGGCTGCTTACACCTCTGGTACATCCCTAGTTTAAAGCTGAGTGTGATTTAACCACTGTGCTTCCTACTGTGTAACACTGAAAACAAATCAGAAGTACTTCATTGAGTGTAACATGTTTTGGGATCATAAAAAGCAGTTTTTCTTTCTCTCCATTGTCCTGTTGATTCAATAAAGATTTTGGTCACCTCCTCCTCCACTCTCTTATTGGACTTGGCATCTGTTTTCCATGCCTTTGTGTACCTTGGGATAGTTTGGCAAGCTGAATGCAAGACATGATTAGTGAAACTGGCTTTAGCTTGTAAAGGCTGTTCAGAAGATGTAAAATGTTTGCGCTGCAGTGCGGATGATTTGACAGGCCCTTCATGTTCTACAGCAATGTGAACAATGTGACGATCAGCCAGCTATGGGGAGTTTTCGACAGGACTGAGTTTCAATTGGCAGCTGGATCTGAGGGAAAGGTCCACAGTGAGAGGGAGTTTGTCAGGCAAGATTGCTCAGTGCAAGCATTTTAAGTAATAGAGGTTGAAGTGCTGCATCAGTTTCAAAATTTGCATCCTTGCATTCAAATCTGTCATGGTTTCTCCAGCACGGCAGCACAGTGGTTAGCACTGCTGCTTCACAGCTCCAGGGTCCCGGGTTCGATTCCCGGCTCGGGTCACTGTCTGTGTGGAGTTTGCACATTCTCCTCGTGTCTGCGTGGGTTTCCTCCGGGTGCTCCGGTTTCCTCCCACAGTCCAAAGATGTGCGGGTTAGGTTGATTGGCCAGGTTAAAAAAATTGCCCCTTAGAGTCCTGGGATGCGTAGGTTAGAGGAATTAGCGGGTAAAATATGTGGGGGTAGGGCCTGGGTGGGATTGTGGTCGGTGCAGACTCGATGGGCCGAATGGCCTCCTTCTGCACTGTAGGGTTTCTATGATTTCTTACAACCCACTGAGATCTCTCCATTCCTTCAAACCTGGTCTCCAGTCCATCCCCCAATTCCTTTGTTCCTCCATTGGTGGCCATGCCTTCAGCTGCACTAGGAATGAAGAATACTAACCTCTAAGCCCCTTTGCCTCTCGAAATTGCTTTCCTCTTTTAAGAAGCTCCTTAAAAATCCATCTCTTTAGCAAAGATTTTGATCACCCATTCTAATGTCTGCTTATGTAACTCCTTGTCAATTTTTGCCTGACAAGCTCTGATTAAGCACCTTGCGATGGTTTACTACATTAACGGTGCTGTATAAACGCCATTGATTGTGTTTGCTGTTGTGGCAGTTTTGTTCCATTATGTTCGTTCAATTTTCATAGTAACTTCATTGCAGTGTTAATGTAAGCCTACTTACAGTGAAGAGAGTGAAGAGAGTGAAGAGAGCATTCTTAAGCATCAACTTCTGGAAAGTTGCTGTTTTGGTCATAATCCAAAATTATCCCCAACACCGGTGCCCCACAAAGCCTCTTACTATACTTCTTATACACCCATGACTGTATGGCCAAATTCCCCTCCAACTTGATTTTCAAGATTGCTGATGACACTATCGTGGTGGGTTGGATCTCAAACAATGATGAGACGGAATACAGGAAAGAGGGAATCAGGTGAACTGGGGCAATGACAATAATCTCTCCCTCAATGTCAGTAAAATGAAAGAGATAGTCATCAACTTCAGGCAGCGTAGTGGAGGATATGCCACTGTCTACCTCATGAAGTGTAAATGCTTGAGAACTTCAAGTTCCTAGGTGTACAGATCACCAACAACTTATCCTGGTCTCTCCATGCTGACGCTATAGTTAGTAAAGTCCACCGACCTCTCTACTTTTTCAGGAGGCTAAGGAAATTTGGCATATTTCTCATCAACTTTTATGGATGCACCATGGAAAGCATCTAGTTGTATCACAGCTTGGTATGGCTCCTGTTCTGTCCAAGACCACAAGAAACTACAGAGGGTCGTGAACGAAGCCCAGTCCATCACGCAAACCAGCCTCCCATCTATTGACTCCATCTATACTTTCTGCTGCCTCAGATGGCATTTGCTACCAAATAAACCTGTTGGACTTTAACCTTTAAAACTCTTACTCAGAAAAGCAGCCAGAATAGTCAAGGACCCCACACAGCCGCACATATTCTCATCCACCCTTTTCTGTCGGGAAAAAGATACAAAAGTCTGAGGTCATGTACCAACTGATTCAAGAACAGCTTCTTTAATGCTGCCATCAGACTTTTGAATGGACCTACCTTATATTAAGTTGATCTTTCTCTACACCCTAGCTATGACTATAATGCTAGATTCTGCACCCCCTCCTTTCCTTCTCCCCAACGTACTCTCGAAATGGTATGCTTTGTCTGTATAACGTGCAAAAAACAATGGGGACGATTCTCCCAAAAAGATTCTATATGTCGAATTCATGTGAAAACTGCAGTAAATCACGTTAGTGTTTTCAGTGGGAGTTCAGAGAAGAATCTCCCACATTCTGTGCACTGCAGAGTGCCCTAAATCACGTACAAAATCAGGGGGCGGGGTCTATTCCCACTGGAGAGGCCAGCAGCATAGTGCGGAGCAGGCCACTGCACATGTGCCGATCTGTCAGCGCCGAGATCAGTGCATGCGCAGTGGCTCCTATCTGCCGGCCTCCCGATTGCTAGCTAGCTCAACTGCTGGCTAGCCCCGCGGCCCCTGCAATGCTGGTCCTCTGACTCCCCAACGGCCTGATTGCTGGTCTCCCGGACATTATCCGGGCCCAGCCTCGATCCCCCCCCTCTCCCCCCACCCACCCCCTGGCAGGCTGACCCCCACCCCAACCCCGATGGCCTGCCACGATTGCTGGCCTCCCTTGCTGCACCAAAGATTCTGACTGCAGAGTGGCAGCGGGACCCCTGCACCCGCACCGATCTCCCCATCAAGCCCCGCCCCCCATTCAGCCCACCCCCTTGGCACTGCCTGATGCCCAGTGGGCAGGGCCAAGATGCCCCCAAGGCATTGCAGGTGGGAGAGGCTCGTGGGCCTGGAGACTTCAGTCCTGGGCCTGCTAAATATATTTAAATTATATTAAAATTAGAATTACCATATATTATGCAGCTCCATACCGATTTCCAGCATGGAGCTGATGGTGCCGGAAATCCGGCGCTGGCAGATGCGCTCGGGGCCAGACGCTCAGCACGATCCCATGGATCGGGAGCTGCCTAAATCTCCAGGCCTGCTGCACTAAACATCAGTGCAGCGAGATGAGAGAATTGCGGCCAATACTTTTCACTGTATACTAATACATGTGACAATAATAAATCAAATCAAATCCCAGCAACTCAGCAACCTCTCTCTACTAGAATGGGCAAGAAGACAAGTGTACATCCTAATACTCACCAATACTCCTTCACAAGCTGGAAATACCAATGGTGTAATGATGTACCAATGCACTGAAAAGTAAAGAGAACCAAAAGTGGTGTGATCACCTTAGAATGTAGAATCATACAGTCTTCCAGTCTAAAGTGAGGCCTTCAGCCCATCATTTCGTCCTGGCTTTTTAAAGGAGCTATCCACTCTTTGGCATACATGTAGTCCTGTGTTGTAGTGCCACACAACACAATAGAGGGTACAATTAATGTGATGATGGGCCTTTCCCTGCACAAGCAATGTCCGGTGGTCACTTTTCTTGATACTGTCATGGATAGGTGCATCTACAGCAGGCAATTCGGTGAGGATGAGCATGCTTTTCCCTCTTATTGGTTCCCTCACCACCTGCCACAGATCCAGTCTAGCAGCTTTGTTCTTTAGGACTTGGACAGCTTGGTCTGTGGTGGTGTTACCAAGACAGTCTTGGTGATGGACATTAAAGTTCCTACCCAGATTATATTCTACACCCTTACCACCCTCAGTGCTTCCTCCAGGTGGCATTCAATATAGAGGAATATTGATTCATCAGTTAAGGGAGGGCAGTAAAGGCTGGCATATGTCCAAAGACTGGCAGATTGTATCAAACAGAATGTCCCAACCATTATTTGCAACGGGCAAAGTGCAGACTATACCCAACTAACACATGCTTGTAAAACTTAAAACACAGGGCCCTATTTTACCATTTTGATTCTAAGTGCTGGGCGGACTTGAAACTGGGAGTGTTTCAGATCCCACCTGTAGACCCATTCCCAGACGCCCCATACGCACTCTTGCTGAAAAAAATATCAGCAATTCCGAATCGTGCTGCAGAAGCTTGTGGGCGGGGCTTAACGTGCCCAAAGTCCTGCAGCTCCGATCAGCGCCTCCACCGAGCATGCGCAGAAAAAGAATGATGGAATGCAGCTCTCCGAAACATCTCTCCCGGGCCAGAAAATGCTTCCCCCTGGCCCCCACAGATATTGCCCCACCCCCACAACATTACTGACCCCCTATTATCCCCCCACCCCCTCTGCCACCCAGACCGATTGCGGGCCCCTCCCCCCCCTTCCTCCCACCGATCTCAGGGAGAGTGGCAGCGAGCCCCCCTTTCCTCTCACTGATCACAGACAGAGTGGCAGCTGAACCCCTCTTCCCCCTCACTGATCTCAGGCAGAGTGGCAACGGAATGCCCCCCTTCCCCCTCACTGATAACAGGCAGAGTGGTAGCGGACCTCCCCTTCCCCCCCTCACCCACCGATCTCAAGCAGAGAGCCTTCAAATCCACCCCCCCCTCACCGATTTCAAGCAGAAAGCTGTTGGGCCCACCTCCCCTGCCCCACCAATCTCAAACAGAGAGCCATCGGACACTGGGCACTTACCTCCTCACTAACTGGAGCGCCAAATCAGACTTTTGTGGAGCATGCCTGTTCCGCGCCGATTCTGGATGGGCGAACGCGGTGGTGAAGAGGGACATGCCGGTAAAGTTGGGCGTGCAGCCCATTAAGTCAATTTTAAAACATACAAATGCATTTAAATGGCCGTCGCGCCTGTTTCGGGCGCAGTCCCGATCACGGCCATTTTCGGGCCTTGGTAAAGGGGGAACCGGCGCGGAGGCGGAGGCAGGCGCGGATCGCGCTCATCGCCTCACGTCCGACTTTACCAAGTTTTCATGCCCGAAAACAGGCACAACTTGATGGTAGAATCAGGCCCTTAAGTGTCCAACATTAGATGCGATTCTGCGATTGGACAACATTTACTAAAATAAATCTCAGTGTATTAAGAATTACACTGAGAACCAATTTAAGATTCAGACAGGCATGCAGTGTGGTGCATTTGCATATACTGGAAACTGCATATATTGATACACAGGGCTCTGTTACTGCAGACAGAAAGAACATGTACACACATTGCATTTGTTTCGACTAAACAAAATAAAGGCAGCGATTCGTTGATGCATTCTCCTTGACAAATTAGGGTCAGCTGCTTGGTTTAAATTTCAAACAGTTATCTGCCAAGCCTTGTACATACAGTGACCTGTTTGGCCATTCCATCCTACTATCCCTATCTGGCAGTATTGCTGCGTTTCTGTAAAACACTGGTGGTTGGTTTGAAGCTACAGTTGGTCTTTGTCATTTATTAGTGTTATCCTGATGACGCATGGCAGTGACAAGCACGTGTACAATATTGACACAGCTTTGCATTTGTTCATATGTCAGGCCTTGCCAACACACTTTCCCAAGATACTTTGCAGCTGCATCAGCATCTTCAGGTATAATAAGTGGTATCTTAGCAGGGGGGTGGGAGGAGGTAATCGTAGCAATTGGAGTACTCTGCTGATCAGCTTGGCCTCCATACCCACTTCCGGCAGGATCCGGTGTGAGGCAGGGGCTCCTAAAAGAAGTATGAACCGGTCACGTAGTTACATATCTTAGTGGTATCACTGCTGTCCCAGCTTTCTTCATCAGCAGGAGCCTTTGCATTTATTAATCATCAGCCAAGTAAGGTCTCCTGCTTCAGTCGGGAGATGTGAGTGTGCAGGTATCTATCTGGGAACACAGAGAGCACAATTCTTGCAACCTGAGCCATTTACTTGGGATACATCCATTGTTCCTCTCCCTCTGCTAAAGCCCTCAAATAATTAGAAAATGTACTGGTGCCAACAATGAAGTAGAATAAGAATTGGCCTTTAGGCTAGATGCTACATGTCGGGAGATGCTGGGGAATAATACACAAGAAATAACAGTTCAGAAATGGCTCGAATACAATCACCTAAACATAACAGGATTCTTTCAGTGAATCTCCATATTTTTACCATTAATGAACTACCCTGCAGGTCCCTTTCAAATGGATGCAATTCTGAGCAGCCATCCTGCAAACTCCAACAGTCCTGCCCTCAGATTGACAATTCATTGAACGTCATGTCTCTGAGGTAGGTGTTTAATATCTTTCATCGCTTTAACCGGTACGGGCGGCACGGTAGCACAGTGGTTAGCACTGCTGCTTCACAGCTCCAGGGTCCCGGGTTCGATTTCCGGCTCGGGTCACTGTCTGTGTGGAGTTTGCACATTCTCCTCATGTCTGCGTGGGTTTCCTCCGGGTGCTCCGGTTTCCTCCCACAGTCCAAAGACGTGCGGGGTAGGTTGATTGGCCAGGTTAAAAAAATTGCCCCTTAGAGTCCTGGGATGCGTAGGTTAGAGGGATTAGCGGGTAAAATATGTGGGGGTAGGGCCTGGGTGGGATTGTGGTCGGTGCAGACTCGATGGGCCGAATGGCCTCCTTCTGCACTGTAGGGTTTCTATGATGAACCAAGTCCAGCCCTACAATATGTTAAGATCTCTGTTCTCCTTCAATTCTTCCCTCTTCCCAATTCCTGATTTCCTTTGTTCCAACCTTGGTGGCCATTCCTGCGCAGCCTGTGGCCCTAAGGCCTGGCAGGTTTTCCCTAAAACTCTCCATCTCTCTCGACTGCTCTACTCCTTTAAGATAGTTTGCAGAACCAAGCTCTTGGTCACCTGTCCTAATCTCTCTCTGCCGTTTGGTGTCATATTTAGTTTGATAAGACTCCCATTATGTTTACAATATTATTACATGAAAGGTGCTATGTAAATGCAAATTGTTATTGTTGTATGCCAGTGCACTCTCAGCCATTGGGAAATGACACTTGATGCTAACTGAGTGGAGCTGTTAAGGGCCTTTGGGCAGATTTCCAATAGTGATTATTTAATCTACCCTCATAAACTATATGCGATTGCAAGGATTTTGGACTAGAATCCTTTCTTCACAGTCTGCATCTTGCTTGTGCTCTGATACATATCCAGGCACAAAAATAAATTCCCAGAGGAATCATTTGGCAAAATGATAGCAGTGAACCTGTCACAAATTTGGACCTAGGTCAGGCTGACAGCCCAGAAGTAAATCTGTTCCATCTCTCCAACGTCACTGTGAGTTGGTTTGTCTGAGTAATGCAGCTGGAACACTGAATGGAATAGATCAAGCCACAGACTGAGAAATAGTTGACCTATTTTTCCCGGCAGCAAGAGAGGAGATGATATGAAGGTGACTGATCTGATAGGAAGGTACAGGCAAAATTGCTGTCGCTAAATACTATGTGCTATATATGTTTTGGCTTTTCTAATTTTAGCAAAACCTATACTCAAGTAAATATTGGTTTAAAGTTAGCAGAAAGCACCAACCAACCTGTGGTAACTGTAACTATGAGGATACTTCACTCTCAAAATGTTACCTTAAATAAATAACAAATCAGCCCCTTTGCTTTTTAAGGGCTTGTTAATGTTAATGATGTGCTTAGCTGGATGAATCATAGGATGAATATTTTACTATAAACCAAAACTTGATTTTCAAAAATTTCTAGAAACAAACAGTCCAATATATTTTTGCTGGTATTTATGCTCCATACGAGACCCCTCCCACCCTAATTCATCTCATCCTATCAACATATCCTTCCATATCTTTGTCCCTCATATACCTATAGCTTCCCCTTAAATAATCAATGCAATTTGCCTCAACTACTTCACGTGATAGTAAGTTGCACATTCTAACTACTGCCTCGATTTATCAGCATTTCCTGAATTCCTTAAGTGATGTATCAGTAACTAATATTTATGGTCCATCATTTTAAACTCCCACACAACCTTTACATCTACTCTATATCTACCCTATCAAAATCTTACATGATTTTAAAAGGTTTACCAAGCTGATTCCTGGGATGGCAGGTTTGTCATATGTGGAGAGACTAAGACGGTTAAGATTATATTCACCGGAGTTTAGAAGAGTGAGAGGGGATCTCATAGAAACTTATAAAATTCTAACAGGGTTAGACAGGGTAGAAAGAATGTTCCCGATGGTGGGGGAGTCCAGAACTAGGGGGTCATAGTTTGAGGATAAGCAGTAAACATTTTACACCTGAGGTGAGGAGAAATTTCTTCACCCAGAGGGTGCTGAATGCGTGGAATTCACTACCACAGAAAGTAGTTGAGGTCAAAACGTTGTGTGATTTCAAGAAGAAATTAGATATAGCTCTAAGGGCTAAAGGGATCAAGGGATAGGGGGGGAAGGGGGGATCAGGAAATTGAATTTGATGATCAGCCATGATCAAAATGAATGGTGGAACAAGCTTGAAGGGCCGAGTGGCCTACTCCTGCTTCTAGTTTCTATGTTCTCACCCTTCAGTCTTCTCTTTTCTAATAAAAAGAGTCTGAGTCTACTCTTTATAAAATGTTGTGTCCTCTCAGTTTGTGCAAATTTTTTTTGTACCTTCCCTAGTTCCTATATATCCATATTATAACATGGGGACCAGAACAGTTCTTACTACTCCAAGTATGCTTGAACCAAATCGTTTACAAGCTTAACATCCTGGGCTGGATTTTTCCCTTTGAGTTAGGAAGCGGAATTCAGGCCATTTCCCAACATTGCTTCCTGACTTCTGAAAGTCAGTTTATTCAACTGGAATTATTGTCTCCAAAAATCAGGGATGGACTGAAGTTCTCCTAATGCATACCAGAGGTGGTAACTGGGATGGGCAGGTATCAAGTCACGCAGGCTAGAAGAGACAGCTCCATTCGCTGGAACATTGGTCCAATCTTCTACATGGTTATTAAGCCACCTAGCCCTAACCCCTTGCTGCACCTCAACACTTCACCCAGTCACCAAGACTCTTCCATGCCTACCATGCTCCTGCCATCTCTCACTGTCCTCTCCATACACCCTCATATCTTCCATGACCCCTTCATACCCCCATATCCCCTCCATGTCCACTCACCCAGTATCCACTCCGTACGGAACCTATAATAATTCTAGAAAGTTTTTGAAATGTTCTGAAAATTAGAAAAAACAGTCAGCCATTCAAATTCCTCTTGATAAAAATGCCCCTTTAGAAGCTCATAAAACTGTTAATCAAACACCTCACCATTGTAACTCCCTTTGAAAAAATGCTCTTACCTCAAGTGCTCACTAATCTGTCAAAATACGCAAACAGCCATTCAAAAACCTCGAAAATATTTAGTATTATATCTGCTCATAAAGCTGTCAATCAAACATATTACTGAACGAGAATCAATAGTGGGACTTGGAACTCAGCTATGCATTTGTAATAACATTAGATCACACAGCTAAATAAGCAGACAACTCAGTATAATAGAATGTTTGAAAGTACCTGACCAATTGGGCTACATTTTTCACAAGGGTTCAATGGAGCTTCAATCAAGGACATCTAGCAACAATTCAATTCTTTTCAATCTAAAAGATCACCAGACCTTAAATCTTGGTAATATTCAAACTACAGTGTCCTGATGACCCTTTTAAATCAGATTTTCAATGCTATTGCATGCAAAAAAGGACTTATATACCGGACAAAATATTTTGATGCATGTGAAATCTTACACAATGCTAATCAATTTAAGGGTCATTTAACCATAGGACCATAAGACATAGGAGTAAAGGTAGGCCATTCGGCCCATCAAGTCTGCACCACCATTCAATGAGATCATGACAGAGCTGATACAATAATCCTCAACTCCACTATCCCAATAACTCGTGATTCCCTTACTGATTAAAAATCTGTCTTGCTCAGCCTTGAACATACTGAATGACCCAACCTCTACAGCCCTCCATGATAAAGAATTTCACAGATTCGCTATCCTCTGAAAGAAGAAATTCCTCTTCATCTCTGTCTTAAATGGGTGACCCCTTACTCTGAGATTATGGCCTCTGGTCCTAGACTCTTGCACAAGAGGAAACATCTCCATATCTCCCCTTTAAAGACAGTGTCCTATGATCATTCACTGCATTAAAATGTACATAAATCATTATGTGCCATTACAATATGGCACTTGAAGTTGGTAAGGCCTTTTAAATGTACCTATTGGAAGGATCCTGACTCCACAGAGATTTAACCCGGGGTGCATGAATTGACTTACCTAGCCTGGTTCCTATCACCTTCAAAAGCCCACCTGCCTCATTGAAAATACTGATGTCAGAGAAAATTGGATTTGTAGCAGGCATTTAGATGGTGACACCCCTTATCGCTTTATGTGTGCATTGGGTTGTGACCAACTGTATTTCCCACCTTGGGAAAGATGGTCTCCATCAGGATTTGCCTGGTAAATATAAAATTGTGGCCTTCCTGACATGGGTTCGCCGTCGGAAAGGGAAAATTCAGGCTTTGCATTTTTTCAGATCTGTATCTCCAGAAATGAATCCAAAAGTGCTTTGTTAGCATTTTAAGTGAGTTTCTGTTTTTGACGGCCACAGAGGATCATTGTTGCAAAATTGGTGTTTGTAAAATCGTCTGTTAAAAAGGTAGTGTTTTTTTCTGTACTTAGAATTTAAAAAAAATATTGCAGGTGCATATGCAGTACACAGACTGAAACATTGGGGGCGATTCTCCCAAAAGTGCTGAATTGGTGAGAAAACTGTTCTAGATCGCGACAATTCTGACAGGTCAGCTTCTTACCTGAATCTCCGCACTCTATGCACTGCAGAGGTCCCAGTCGTGAATCTCATTAAAATCCCAGGGGGGGGGGGCCTATTTGCATCAGAGTTTGACAGTTCTGGAGCTCTGTGCATGCGCAGTGGCCCCAAATTTTCAAACTCATTTGCTGGCCAGCCCGATCGCTGGCCAGCCTGGGACCCCAATAGCTGCCCCTCCAGCCCCCGATTGCGGCCCCCACAACAATTCCCAAGCCAGCCCTGACCCCCCATCCCGGAGCACCCCGATGCCCAGGCCCCACCCTCCAGCAGTGGCGATCCCCCCAATCCCCTCACCCTGGCAGCCCCCCCACCCCAGGGTCAAACCCCCCCCCGGAGGCAGACCCCCCCGGAGGCAGCCCCCCGACAGACCAGCACCCCCCCCAGCCACCCCAATCGCTGCTCTCCCTCCACCCCAGACCGATCCCAATGCAGAGTGGCAGTGGGACTCCCCACCCAGGCCCCGCCCACAACAGGCCCCGCCCCCTTTGCACTGCCCGGTGCCCGATGGGCAGTGCCAAGGTGCCCCCTGGGCATGGGCATTTTGCCCATTGGGCAGTGCCAGGGGACACAGGCTGGCACTGCCAGGGTGCCCATGCCCAGGGGGCACCACTTCCCCCCCAACTGCCCGACCCCCTGGGGGGCCCCGATTGCCCCCCCCCTTCATTCCAACAGGGTCTCCCGCTCGTGGGGAGCTCGTCTAAACCCCACCAGAATGAAGTACTCCTGGTGGGGTGGGAGATTTGATCAGGACCTGAAAGATCCCGATAATTAACTAATCGACATTGTCAAAATAGATTTTTTAAAGATTTAAATTACTTACCTGCCTTCCCGCTGGTTTCCAGCAAATCCCCGTTCAAGGCCGCAGATGCACGTCTCCTGGCCGGACCCGCCAGAAAAGTGGCGAGCGTGGATGGGAGAATCGTGGCCATTATATCAAGAGGCCAGGCAGTAGTGTTGCCAAGACAACAGGCTGTTTTTGAATTTTTTCCAATCAGTTTAAACTAGGCACTTAGCTAACAACAGCCTATTAGATTTAAATTTGATGTTTTAGGTAACCTGAGAACCAATCCTAATGTGGGGATGTTGGTATATCATCAGGGGCATAAGAAACTGCTCTCAGATCCAGAGAGACACAGCAACTGTCCTCTCTCTGCCACAACTAATAGCTTTTAGCTCAAAGCCTCATCTGAATAGAAAGTGTACCAAAATAAAACAGAGATTCCAGACAGAAGCAAGAAGACAGAAGATTCTGGAAGATAAAATCTGGTTGTATTTTGAGAGTGACTAAAAAAGAATTTTTTTGTGGTTAATAAATGGGAATTTTATTGATCTAAACAGTATTCTATTAGAATAGTATTTTATTCAGTTTGTTAATAGTTTGGATAACCTGTTAACTGTTAGTAATATAAATCAAGTGTTATTTGTTGATTTTACAGAGAGAATCTCAGGTAGTTATTTTGATTTAGGTGTTAACTCACAGAGAGGGGATCGACCTCCCCTTTATAGCAATTGTCAATAGATCTCCTGTGGGCCTCATAGAGTATAAGCTCCCCTATTAAGTGAGTGGAGGCTTGCCCAATAGGAAAGATGCAGCAGGAGTTTAAAATCAGCTGTCACCACTCAGACAGTTTATGATCATAGTAACTTAAAGAAGACAAGGCAGTACCCCCCATTGCCTCTGCTTGGATACAGCATTGGGCCTTGTTACTCGTGGCTTATGAATACCTCCTAGAGCACTGCTCCAGGACCTGGATATCTAACACCAATCCACAGAGTCTTCTGCCATTGCCCATAAGCCTGGCTTTGCTACCAGCTGTAGAAGAGGTTGTGATGATGGTCACTTTTTTGGATATCCTGCTGGTGTGTGCAAGGCAAAACAAGGCCTGGACACAATACGATCCAGTCCTGTCTAAATTAAAACATATAATATTGCATGGAGGATTCAAAGGACAGCCCTCAGAGGAAATGAAACCCTATCTGATGAAGAAAGACAAGCTCAGTGTTGAGGATAGCATCATCCTCTGGGGTTCCCGTGTAGTTGTTGCCCGCCCAGGATGATGTCCGATACTTATGGAATTATACTATGGCCCCCCTGGGATTTTGAAGATAGAAATGCGAGCCATGAGCTATGTATGGTGGTCTGACCTTGATGCAGACATTACCGACTTGGTTAGATAGTGTGAGTCATGACATGAGAATCAGAATCTCTGCACTTCAGCCTTCCTACATCCATGGGAGTGGCCTGGAGGCCCTGGGTGTGAGTTGCTTGCAGACTTTGCTGGCCTTTTATGGATTCCAAGTTCTTAATTATGGTGGATGCACACTCCAAATGGTCAGAGATACATCACATGGGCTCCACGACTTCCCATGCTACCATTAAAAAAATACAACAAAGTTTCTGTAAGCACGGGATACCTGAGGTCCCTCTTTCTGACAGTGGCACTGCCTTCATAAGTATCGCGTTTCAGACCTTCATGCTTTCCAGTGGAATCAAGCACATTAACATCCTGTCACTCGTCATCGAATGGATTAGTTGAACGGGCGGTGCAGACTTTTAAGCTCGGCATAAAGAAGCAGCACAGTGTCCATAGAGAGCAAACTGGTGTGATTTTATTTGACTATAGGACTACCCCTCATACAACAACAGGAATCACCCAAGCGGAATTGTTAATGGGATGGAGGTTTCAGACAAGACTAAGCTTACTGTTCCCAAACCTGGCAAGGAGGGTGAACTCCCAGCAAGTGAACCAGAAGAAGTACCATGATTCTGAAAGATCAGAAAAAACATTCAAAATATGCGACCCGGTCCACGTGAGGAACTTTGGGGATGGTCTCAGTTGGGTCGCTGGGATCATAACAGAGAAACGGGGCACGTGTCATTTAAAGTTAAAGCGCAGGACCAAGTTGTCAGGAAGCATCTCAGGAGTAGGGAACCCGTGCCAGTGCAGGCCGCATTACCAGCCATGGAGACTGCCACTGCCACTGTTGAGCCATGACTAGATGTTAACCCTACTATTGCCCCTCTGGGTGATGGGGACACAGATTTCATGATGAAAGTGGAAGAGACCAATTCCACAACTGAAGTAGGGCCCCAGGAAGAACCAGTGGCAGTGGCTTTACGGCGCTCCCTTCGGAAATGAAGGTCTCCAAACCGCTTCACACCCCCTGATCCAGTCCTGCCTCGAATCAAACACAGGTAAATCGCCAAGCAGCAGAAAAGGCCCTCCGGTGTCAGGGTGCTGGGGAGGAGACGGACTTGTGGTGACGGGAGGGATATTATCATAGCCATAGAGGATCGTCAAAGGATCTCCCGTGGCCTAGTAGAGTGGGAGCAGTGGGAGTTTAAAATTAGCTGTTACTACTTGGGCTGGCAGTCAGAGGACTCTGGGGCTTGACCTGTGAACTGTAGCCACAGAAATGGTGCTTTATCACTATGTAAATTAAGGGTGTTCATAGAAATCATAGAAACCCTACAGTACAGAAAGAGGCCATTCGGCCCATCGAGTCTGCACCGACCACAAACCCACCCAGGCCCTACCCCCATATCCCTACATATTTACCCACTAATCCCTCTAACCTACGCATCTCAGGACACTAAGGTTATTTTTTAGCATGGCCAATCAACCTAACCTGCACATCTTTGGACTGTGGGAGGAAACCGGAGCACCCGGAGGAAACCCACGCAGACACGAGGAGAATGTGCAAACTCCACACTGACAGTGACCCAAGCTGGGAATCGAACACAAGTTTCTGGAGCTGTGAAGCAGCAGTGCTAACCACTGTGCTACCGTGCTCCCCATGTTGGTGGTGGAAGACTGGCCTCAGTGAGATTATCACAATTTCAAAAGCGAGGACTTCTACTGTTTAATTACAGTGTCTCAATCGTCACATGCACAACAATAACTTTTGTACCATGGGCACAGAACCAAGGATTCCTATGAATGTTTCTAGGCCAGGTAAAGGAGTAACTAGCAATCATTTTAAATCTTTAAAGATCCATTTAGCAGCTGAAGGGCAAACAGTACATACTCAACTTTCAAAATAATTGAGGTTCACAATTCTGATGACTGGTTACTTTGTTGATTAGATTTTAGTTTAGCAGGCAAAGACAGAAAATGAAGATACCTAATAAAAGACGCTCCCTGAAGCAAAGATCTGTTGTCATCTTTCCATATGTGTGGAGAATAAAGATAACAGTTATAAGAAGAAATATGGAATGAATGAACAAGTACTCTAAAAATATATTACCAATGGGTAATAAATTCCATGAGAGATTCTTATTATTGATGCGTAATGATTTGAAAGCTCCTCGGTATAACTTTTTACTCCCTTGTATGTCTTCCCTATTTGAACAAATCAGTATTTATTTTCCCTTTCAAGATTTTTAACACTGCACTCCAATTAACATCCTCTCTTAAACACACATAGCTGAATGTGCGTTCAACACTACGAGGCACCCTACTCCCCCTGCCTCCAATGTCCAGCAGCACAATTTAAAGGTAGCATCGCTCAACATGCAGGTTAATTGTTGATCTACTTGCTGTTGCAGAGTCGGTGGAAATATTGAGTTATTGAGGGAATTGCTCAAAGTTAGTTAAACTAGTAGAGATTGGTGTTAGACTGTGAGCTCCCCTCCCCCCAAGTGTGTCACCTGTTCTGAATCTAGAGGGCTACAGTTGAAAATCCCTTTCTCATATCCTGATGGCATTGCTGTTGGTTCTTCTATGTGTGTCCTATATTATCTAGAGAGACTCTGGTAGTAAATTTAAACTAGTTTATTAAGATTATATTATCATCTCGCCATAGTTCCCAAGGATCTTGGGCATCTCACTCCTTTAGAGAGTGACAATTTTGGTAATTTGCAGCTTGAGAAGTGCCACTCAGTAAGTACAGGGCCTCCATCAAATACCACAGCCAGTGATTTAACCCATACCATTGGCATCACTGTGCATCACACTCTAGCCACCTATTCCAAATCTCCCACTTAACACCAGTTATAAAATAGGTTACAGAGTGTCCAGAATGTTCCATCCTCTTTCCCAAGAGTCGCTTTTCCCACATGACTGCTCATGCGACATCATTATCTACATCACTCATTACCATAACTGTTCTATTATACCATGACACTTAAATCTCCCTCAAGTATTCTACCAACTTTGTAACAATGCCATTAAACTATATTTTAAACTATTTACATTGTATTTCTGTAAATTCCGTTTACTGCTGCAGATGGTTCTACATCAATCATTACCAAAACTATTCCAGGAACCTATTACACTACAGACACGCCAGGCTGCAGCATCAGAGAGAGATAGATTGGAGGCAGCAGAGAGGAGAAGCTGTTTGCAGAGGGAGGAGGAAGAGGCACTCAGTAAGGGGACATATTGTGGTAAACCACTGTTATGTCCTGATAACCACTGTTATGTCCTGATAACCACTGTTATGTTCTGATGACTGGACACACCCCTACCGCTGCTGCCTGAGGCTCCTCCCCTGTTCACTGGGGTATAAAGGTGGCTGCTCCTCCCCTTCACCTCATTCTGGTCCGGTCTCTTGGTTAGAGTTTACTGTAGAGTTAGTTCCGTTTTACAGTTAATAAAAGCCTATTATTCCAGATTCCGTCTCTGGGTGTTGATAGTGCATCACATATCCACCTAGGTTTTCTGAGAGAACTTCTCTAATTGTTGCTTCAGACAGGAGCAGTGGCTCTGAAAGCTAGGCTCCACCTACAAATTTATCAAAAAACTTGGCTTTGTGGGTGCCACATAGCAACTCTGCCGTATAATGCAACCAAAAGAGATTGCACAACCCAACATTCAGCTGTTGTGTGACCAGGCTCGGCAGGTCCTTGCCCAATATCCTGGCAGCCCCTCTAATGCCCTCATTCTGTAGTAGTCTGGACCAGCTGCACGAAGCCACCATGGGAAATGGAAGGGTGGTTACTGGGCATCAAGGGGTTAGCTGCTGATGACACGGCTAATGGCTCTGGTGTGCAGGTCAAGCTCATGTGTCCAGCGATATAATAAAGCCATGTTGTAACAGGAAATGTGACAGTGTAAATCATTTGTGTGATTAAACAATGGTTCTGCCTGGACTACTCTGCAGGGCCCTACAATATTCATCATTGTGAGCAGCAAGATTCATGGTGGTTTCCTGTATGCTGCCAGGACTTCTCCATCATGAGAACACAGATCTTGCCATTGGATATATGGCAAGTAACTGAGGACCAGGAGAAAGAGGAAGATCAGGAAGAGGGAGAGATAAAGAGAAAGGGAGGAGGCAATCTCCACATTATTTAACAGACTATCTGGAAGAAGGTATTATATAGTTCCTTGGGGGAAAAGTAGTTCACTTGCTCAGATTGATGGAGTGCTCCTGATCTCGGATTGCTCCCTTAAAGGGTTATGGAATTCACTTCAAACACTTCCTCTAGCTCCTAGGGTTATGGGGAGAGGGTCCGGGAGTGGAGAGGGGGAGGGAACGGAATGGGGGACACCCACACCCGCTGGATGTGACATCCTGATATGTAGATCATCTCCACCCACAGAGACCACCTGGAACAAGGAATTGAATCTATACACTTTCTGATTCCAAAGTGGGAACATTAGCACTCGGAGAAGGAACGTTCCCAGATTGAAGTGGATTAATGAGGATCCTTGTACAAATTTCACAAGGCTGGGATATCCCACTTCTGTTCTTCTTGGGCAGGTTTAATGATGGGAAAATTTTACAAGAGACCCAAGTGATGTTTTATGTCAGTGGGAAGTCGCGCCGTGATTGTTGTGTGTCGCATCGCTCCTGCACCTCCCCGCCCCCCCCCCCCCCCCCCCACCAGTGACGTAATGGGAATCCTGCTGTTCAACGTGGGGAACCCCATTGTAATAAATTTGATTATCATTATCAGGCCTCAATGCCTGATCATCACCACCACAACCCAACAGACCCCACCCCTGTTAGATAATCCGTTCACGTTGGTGTGAGGGCAGACTGGTGTGAATTACAATTGGTCTCCAACAGCATGCATCTGGCAGGAAGACCTCCCAGCAGAGCTCAGGTGAGTATATTGCTCAGGGGGTAAGAGGGTCATGTCTGGACACTGCCCCTTGGCACTGTCCAGGTATTGCCAGAGGCCGGGGGTCGAAATGAATTTTGGGAACTGGGGTAGCCTTGAAAAAGAGCACCCCAATCTTTAAAAAACTAGGGGAGGAGAGGGGGCGATTCCCCCAAAAGTGCTGAATTGGTGAGAAAACTGGTCTCGATCACCACAGTTTTTCCAGTGCAACTTCAGACCCGAATCTCCCACTCTGTACAATGCAGAGGTCACAATCGTGAATATCATTCAAAACCTGGGGAGGGCGGGACCTATTTGCGCCGGAGTCTGACAGTTCCAGAACTCTGCACATACGCAGTGACCCCCAATCGGGGCCCAATCGCGGCCCCCACAACAATTCCCGGGCTGGCTCCGGCCCCCTCCATCCTGGAGCGCCCCGATGTCCAGCCCCCCCCCCGCACCAGCAATGGCAATCCCCCCCCCCTTCACCCTGGCACAGACCCCCCTCCCCCGCTGACCCCCCCCAGAGGCAGACCCCCCCCGAAGGGAGGCAGACACCTTTCGCCCACAGGGGGCAGGCATCCCCGGCAGACCTCCCCAGCTCGCCCCGATCGCTGGCCTCTCTCCAGCCCAGACCGATCCCCATGCAGAGTGGCAACGGGTACCCCCACCCCTACTGATCACCCCCTAGGCACCGGCCACAATAGGCCCCGCACCCTTGGCATGCCTGATGCCAAGGTGCCCCCAGGCATGGGCACTTTGCCCCTTGGGCAGTGCCGGGGGCACAGGCTGGCACTGCCAGGGTTCCCATGCACAGGTGGCACCACCGCCTGCCGCCTGACCCCTTGGGGGGCACCGATTGCCCCTCTTCACTCCAGCGGGGTCTCTCACTAGTTCCCCGAACGTGGGGAGCTACTCTAAACCCCGCCGGAGTGAAATACTCCTGGCGGGGTGGAAGATGCTATCAGGCCTGGCAAGTTTTGTGCTGGGCCCGATAATCACATGTAAAATAGATTTAAAATGCACTTTAAAAAGATTTAAATCCTTACCTCTCTTCCCACCGGTTTCCAGCGGGGTCCCGACTGCAACTGCTTTCCAGCTCTGGGAGACATACATGCGTCGGGAACACATGCGCAAATCCCGCGAAATGGCTGGCACGCACATCTCCGAGGTCGCAATGGGAGAATCGCCCCCTAGGTTTCTGGTGGAAGCACAATGTCAGCGTGACATTGTGGGATCCGCCCCTTGCAGGCTTTCTCTATGTCCCTAACAATACAGCAGAGAAAACTGTCATTGTTGCTGGTGACTTTAATGTCACTTTTCTCTCGCACTCCCAAGGTAAAATTCGGTCCCACATCTGTACAACTCTCATTGCTATTCAAATTATTTGCGCTGTCAACAAAAAAAGTGGCTTAATGGCAAGTCATGCAAAGATAAGCTTATCTGAGAATAATAAACATGAATAGATGTTCGGAGGGAGGATGTCCTGGCAGTTTTGAATAAACTGAAGGTCGATAAGTCCCCTGGGCCTGATGAAATATATCCTAGGATTCTTTGGGAGGCAAGGGATGAGATTGCAGAGCCTTTGGCTTTGATCTTTGGGTCCTCGCTGTCCACGGGGATGGTGCCAGAGGACTGGAGAATGGCGAATGTTGTTCCTCTGTTTAAGAAAGGGAATCGAAATGACCCTGGTAATTATAGACCGGTTAGTCTTACTTCGGTGGTTGGTAAATTGATGGAAAAGGTCCTTAGGGATGGGATTTACGACCATTTAGAAAGATGCGGATTAATCCGGGATAGTCAGCACGGATTCGTGAAGGGCAAGTCATGCCTCACAAATTTGATTGAATTTTTTGAGGAGGTAACTAAGTGTGTTGATGAAGGTAGGGCAGTTGATGTCATATACATGGATTTTAGTAAGGCGTTTGATAAGGTCCCCCATGGTCGGCTTATGATGAAAGTGAGGAGGTGTGGGATAGAGGGAAAGTTGGCCGATTGGATAGGTAACTGGCTGTCTGATCGAAAACAGGGTGGTGTGGATGGAAAATTTTCGAATTGGAGGCAGGTTGCTTGCGGAGTGCCGCAGGGATCAGTGCTTGGTCCTCTGCTCTTTGTGATTTTTATTAATGACTTTGAGGAGGGGGCTGAAGGGTGGATCAGTAAATTTGCTGATGACACCAAGATTGGTGGAGTAGTGGATGAGGTGGAGGGCTGTTGTAGACTGCAAAGAGACATAGATAGGATGCAAAGCTGGGCTGAAAAATGGCAAATGGAGTTTAACCCTGATAAATGTGAGGTGATTCATTTTGGTAGGACTAATTTAAATGTGGATTACAGGGTCAAAGGTAGGGTTCTGAAGACTGTGGAGGAACAGAGAGATCTTGGGGTCCATATCCACAGATCTCTGAAGGTTGCCACTCAAGTGGATAGAGCTGTGAAGAAGGCCTATAGTGTGTTAGCTTTTATTAACAGGGGGTTGGAGTTTAAGAGCCATGGGGTTATGCTGCAACTGTACAGGATCTTGGTGAGACCACATTTGGAATATTGTGTGCAGTTCTGGTCACTTCACTATAAGAAGGATGTGGAAGCGCTGGAAAGAGTGCAGAGGAGATTTACCAGGATGCTGCCTGGTTTGGAGGGTAGGTCTTATGAGGAAAGGTTGAGGGAGCTAGGGCTGTTCTCTCTGGAGCGGAGGAGGCTGAGGGGAGACTTAATAGAGGTTTATAAAATGATGAAGGGGATAGATAGAGTGAACGTTCAAAGACTATTTCCTCGGGTGGATGGAGCTATTACAAGGGGGCATAACTATAGGGTTCATGGTGGGAGATATAGGAAGGATATCAGAGGTAGGTTCTTTACGCAGAGAGTGGTTGGGGTGTGGAATGGACTGCCTGCAGTTATAGTTGAGTCAGACACTTTAGGAACATTTAAGCGGTTATTGGATAGGCACATGGAGCACACCAGGATGATAGGGAGTGGAATAGCTTGATCTTGGTTTCAGATAAAGCTCGGCACAACATCGTGGGCCGAAGGGCCTGTTCTGTGCTGTAATGTTCTATGTTCTATGAATGTTGATGTGGTAAAGAGGAGCTGCACAAAGATTTTGGTGAATGATGTTGTTGGGCCTTGCTATGTTGTTGTAACATTTCCAGGTCCGAAGATAATTGAGAATCTTATCATCAATCTTGCAGCAAAAAATACATTTAACTTGCATGATCTTTAAAGGTCAGATAACTGCACTGCAAAAGCAGTTTGTACATGGACATTTCTGAGAAACTGGCCACATTTTGCATTCCAGAAAGATAGGAGGTGAAATTAAATGATTTAAGTAACGATGCAGGTATGATAGCATGCCTTAGTGAATATGATGCAATCAGACCACAGAATGGGATGTGTTTGTCTGGGTTCCAGTGATTGCCTTGTCTATTGAAGTCCTGTGGAGACATTTTGCTATGCTTAAAGGCACTATACGAATACAAGTTGTTGTAGTGGGATAAATGTCGGCTCGGATACTGGAGAACTCCCCTATTCTTCAAATAGTGCCAACGGATTATTTATACCCAACTGAGAGGGCAGATGGGGCCTCAGTTTATTGCCTTATGCAAAAGCCAGCACCCATGATATTGAAGCTCTCCCTAAATACTGCACTGATGTAGCAACCTAGATTTTGTGCTCAAGGGTAAGATTTTGGGTAAGAGATCCAGGGGGAATATAAGGAACAATTTTTTTATACAGTGAATGGTAATGACTTGGAACTAGCTGCCCATGAGGAGGGTGGAAGCAGTGATGACAAATGATTTTGGAAGGAAATTGTATGGAAGAAAGTAAAATTGCAGAATTGAGCCGAGGAGTGGGACTGAACGGATTATTGCTGGGAACCAGCCTCGACTCGATGAGCTTAATGATTTCCTATGCTGTAATGACTCCTTGACTCTATCTGAGAGCTGACTTCTAACACAAGAGGCAAGTGTCGCCAGGAATTGAGTCGCAGCTAGGATTCCATTGAATATCGAAACTGCTGTTATACTGAAAATCCAGATCATTACCATCATGCTGAATCAAACATGCATATTTGAAGTACAAATCTATGGAGAGTGCAACTGAGCCGCACAAATTTTCAACTAGAAAGGAACAAACAAGAGATCATAAGAATTAGGAGCAGGTGAAGGCCATTAAGCCCCTCCAGCTTATTCTGGCACTGCATAAGATCATGGCTGATCATGTTGTGGCCTCAAATCCACTCTCCTACCTGTCCCCCATAACCCTTAATGCTCATAATCTGTCTAACTCTGCCTTGAATTAATTCAATGACCAGGCCTCCACTGCTCTCTGGGGGAGAGAATTGCAGTCTACTGACCATCTGAGAGGGAAAAATGGAAGTTATTGGGTCTAGAATTGAGAATTTAAAATTCAGGGGTTTCCAAAGGTTCACACACTGTGGGTTAGAATTGCTGCTTTGCAATTTCATATGTGCTTCATATTACGCTACTAACACAGGACTAAAGGAGAATGCCATTGAATAACATTTTATACATTAAACTTTGGCTGCAGTCAGGTTTGAACAGATATTACTTATTTGCATAGCATTTAAGCTGGCAATAATTTCTATCTAAACCATTGGCCCACTTCCCCTGTGAGTTTAACTTGTGCTATTTCCTGCAGGGTCTGAGATAATTGAATGAAGAGACAAAATTGGGAATCCTGGACATCTGAATAAAATACCAGAAATACACCATCAGTGTCCACCACAAAGTCTCAGCTGAGGCTTAATCAAACATTGTCAGATGCTGACTGACTTGCTGTATGTTGTTGGGTGTCTACACCTAATCTGCTACTTCAGTAGAACATCCGGGATGTGGATGTACACACATTTCATTTTCTGGTAACGCATTCAATATTGTTCCTCATCCAGCATTAGATTTAAATTTTGAGTGTCCTAATGGCCTAGTTATTTTTAAGTTTAAGTTTATTTATTAGTGTCACAAGTAGCCTTACACAGGCTTAACACTGCTGTGAAAATCCCCTAGTCGCCACACTCCGACGCCTGTTCGGGTACACTGAGGGAGAATTTAGCATAACCAATGCACCTAACCAGCATGTCTTTTGGATGGAATTTGGGAGGAAGCTGGAGCACCTGAAGAAATCCATGGAGACATGAGGAGAACGTGCAGACTCCAAACAGACAGTGACCCAAGCTGGGAATTGAACCCGGGTCCCTGGCTCTGTGAGGCAGAAGTGCTAACCTCTGTGCCACCATGCCGTCCAGTATCTCCAGTGTGAAACAGAACCATGGTGTCCCAGGTCCAAGGTCCAAGATCCAAGCCCTGAGCAATGCTGAATTTGCTAATTTGAGTCAGGGCACCAGCTGAGACAATATAATTAGCCAATGTTCCTGCTCTGCATCATTATCCAGTGATTTCTAGTCTAAAATACATGTCCTGTGGGGATTAGGCAGAAACTGGATCAGGTTGAGCAGTAATGTTCCTGCTACATTTCCAAGGCTTTACCAGATATCTCCCACATGCATGAAAGTGCTTAAGAAGCACTCTTGTACTAATGAGGTTTGACCAAATATGTATAATACCAAAGTATAACCTATTAGACCGCCTCACCCAATAAAGCATTTACCAGCAGCAACAGATAATAAAGTTATTTAGCTAACTTGTTCTCACATGATCTCTGACATGGTAGAAGAGTACGTACTCTATCAGATTGTGTTTTAGGCTATGAACATCATAATTGGTTAATTAAATATAACAGTTAAGCAATGGCAAGAGAGAGCAGTTCACTCATACCACTCTTACACAACATTGAATTTATTCTTATTTCTTGGTTAACTGCACTGCCAATAGTCAACCTGGATTCAAATCTGTGCCCTTGAACATGGGGCAATTCATTACGTCCTCAGGGTTGCGCCATCGCCACATGTGTTGAGTGAGAGATATTGCTTGCAACTTTTGAAGAAACAAAGAAAAAAAGGATGGAAGAACCTGCATTGATATAGTCTCAGAACCCCCCAGAACACTTCCCAGCCAATTTAATGTAGTCACTGTTGTAATGTGGGAAACACACAGTGAGCAATGTGATAATAACCAGATAGTCTGTTTAGTGATGTTGATTGAGGGTTGAATATTGGACAGGATCCAAGGGAGAATTTCCATGCTCTTCTTTAAGATGGTGCCCTGGGATCTTTTACATTCACCAGAAAGGATGGAATTGGTTCAATATCTCATCTGAAAGGTGGTATCCCCGATGGTGCAGTGTTCCCTCAGTACTGCATTGGAACGAGAATAAGACTGAGTGGTGGGCATGGTACCACTGAGCCATGGCTGCAGTCAATGCTGGAAATTAGAATACACCAAAGTGAAGGATGCCTCCACAGTTTAACCAAGCTTATCAAAGAACTCTCTAGTTATTTAAACTCCATCAGATTGCTATTTCAGCTCACGTCACATTATCAAATATCCTAATTCAATTAGTCTCTGGACTAAACAAGCACCCATGTTAAGCCAGCTATTCATAAATTAAGACAAAATAGAGATCCTTATATTCAAGTTTGCTGATGACACAAAGACATTGCAAGCAATGGTGACAGGAACGTAAAATTATAAAGACTCATTAGTCGATTAAGTGAGTGGGTGGAACAGTGGTAGATAGATTTCAATGCAGATAAGTTTGATTTGGAAGAAAAAAGAATAATGTAGTGTTCAATGGTTTAATTGTCCTGTGTTCACTTATGTGAATCTGGTAACTGATCTATGCTTGCTGTGCTTGATTGGGTAAGCCTGGATGATGACTCAAAGTTTAAGCAAACATATACCACTGAGAGATCTAGAAGCTAGAGCTAAGATAAAGCATGATGCAGACATATTGTGATCACAGAGATATTTTAAAGTACTGCAAACCCTGTTGTAAGCTCAGAAACTAGTGTTATCTTGGCATTATTCTAAAGTAAGTAAACAAAATATGCAAAAAAAGTGAACAGATAGCAGATCTATCCACATACACAAATTGAACAAAGAAAGTTCAATGAGATGTAAAAGGTCATGCTCTGAATGTCAGGTACAAAAATCAAAAAGGCTGATAGAATGATAACCTATACTACTAATGATTGAGCATATAAAGAGAAGGTTTTGCTACACCAAATCTGGAGTACTAACAATGTGGACACTGAAAGGATTGATCTTGGAAGGATTGCAGCCCTGATTCACCAGGATGTTTCCCACACACCAAGGGTTAGATTATGAGGACTGACAACTTCTTGGCAGCTTGGGTGAAAAGGAACTAATTTGCTTGAGGTCTCCCTTTCTATTTCTTCTAATCTACCTTCTCCTCCTCCTCTGGCACATTAGTTAGTGCTGTTGCCTCACAGCGCCAGGGACCCGGGTTCGATTCTGGCCTTGAGTGACTGGCTGTGTGGAGTTTGCACATTCTCCCCATGCCTTCGTGGATTTCCTTCGGGTGCTCTGGTTTCCTCCCACAGTCCAAAGATATGCAGGTTAGGTGGATTAGTCATGCTAAATTACCCCTTGGTGTCCCAAGATGTGTATGTTAGGTGAATTGGCCATGCTAAGTTGCCCCTTAGTTTCCAAAGATGTGTAGGTTAGGCAGATTAGCCATGGTTATGTGGATAGGGTGGAGGAGTGGGGCTAAGTAAGATGCTCTTTGTAGAGTCAATGCAGACTCGATGGGCCACATGGCCCCCTTCTGCACTGTTAGAATTCTATGGTTCTATGGTTCCTCATGCTCCTAATCCTCAGCTGCTCAGCCATGTGGTGATAAAGACTGTTGTCTCATGATGGCAAAGTTGGGCAATGTTCATCAGATCACCGCAAATCTTCATCAGCACTCAGGCAAGTACAGTCGCACTCCTCCAGAGCAGTCCAGGCAGCTGATGTGTTGATTTAACAATGATGTGGAGGTGCCGGCGTTGGACTGGGGTAAATACAGTAAGAGTTTTAACAACACCAGGTTAAAGTCCAACAGGTTTATTTGGTAGCAAATGCCATTAGCTTTCGGAGCGCTGCTCCTTCGTCAGATGGAGTGGAAATCTGCTCTCAAACAGGGCACAGAGACACAAAATCAAGTTACAGAATACTGATTAGAATGCGAATCTCTACAGCCAACCAGGTCTTAAAGATACAGACAATGTGGACACTTGGGAGTGTACAAGAGGGAGGGGTCACAACTAAGTTGGAAGGGCACAAATATCCTGGCTGGGAGCTTTGCTAGTGCAGTTCGGGGGGATTTAAACTAGTATGGCAGGGGGGTGGGGATCAAAATATTAGGTCTACAAGTGTGGAGGCTGGGGCCGAGCTTGGGGCTGGGACAAGGCTGCCAAAGAAGAAGAGCACTCTGGGGGAGGACGACCTCACTGGGCCTGGAGGTCTGGAGTGCTTATACTTCAATGCAAGGAGCATAGCAGGTAAGACAGACGAACGTGGGGCCTTAATGCGCACGAGGAATTTGGATGTGGTTGCGGTGACAGAGACTTGGTTGAAAGAGGGACAGGACTGGCAGCTGAATATTCCAGGGTACAAGTGTTTTAGGCGAGACAGAGGAGGGGCCAAAAGAGGTGGGGGAGTAGCGGTATTAGTTGGAGAGCATATTACAGCGGTGCAGAGGGAGGACAATTCAGAGGGGTCGTGTAACGAGTCACTCTGGGTGGAGCTTAGAAACAGGAAAGGCGCAGTCACTATGTTGGGGGTGTACTACAGGCCCCCCAACAGCCCAAGGGAAGTGGAAGAATGGATATGTCAGGAGATACTGGTTAGGTGCAGGAAAAATAGGGTTGTTGTAGTGGGAGACTTCAATTTCCCTGGTATAGACTGGAAATCGCTGAGGGCAGGGACTCTGGATGGGGAGGAATTTGTAAAATGTGTACAGGAGGGTTCGTTGGAACAATATGTAGACAGTCCGACTAGAGAGGGGGCTATACTGGACCTGGTACTGGGGAATGAGCCCAGTCAGGTCTTCAAAGTTTTGGTAGGGGAACATGTGGCAAATAGTGACCACAATTCTGTTAGCTTTAGGATAGTGATGGAAAAGGATGAGTGGTGTCCCAAGGGTAAGGTGTTGGATTGGGGGAAGGCTAACTTTAGTGGGATCAGGCAGAAATTGGCAGCTCTTGATTGGGAGAGGCTGTTTGAGGGTAAATCCACATCTGGTATGTGGCAGTCTTTTAAGGAACAGTTGTTAGGGCTACAGGACAAGCATGTGCCTGTAAAAAAGAAGGATAGGAAGGGTAGGATTAGAGAACCGTGGATAACCAGGGAAATTGAGGGACTGGTCAAAAAGAAAAGAGAGGCGTATGTTAGGTCCAAGCAGCTAAAAACGGAGGGAGCTCTGGAGGAGTACAAAGAAAGTAGGAAAGTACTCAAACGGGGAATTAGAAGAGCAAAAAGGGGTCACGAAATGTTCTTGGCAGACAGGATTAAGGAGAATCCCAAGGCATTTTATTCATACGTTAGGAACAAAAGGGTTGTTAGGGAAAAAATCGGACCTCTCAGGGACAAAAGTGGGGACTTATGCTTGGAGCCCAAAGAAGTAAGGGAGATCCTAAATGAATACTTTGCGTCGGTATTCACAAAGGAGAGGGATGTGTTGACTGGGAGTGTCTCGGAGGGGAGTGTTGAACCGTTGCAGAAAATCTCCATTACAAAGGAGGAAATGTTAGGTTTGTTAGAGAATATAAAGACTGACAAATCCCCAGGGCCTGATGGAATCTATCCAAGGCTGCTCAGGGAGACGAGAGGTGAAATCGTTGGGTGTTGTCATGGTCATGGTCAGTGTCATGGTCACTGTTCTCCGAGAACATCTACCAGGTACATGGTACATACTCTTGCAACTCGGCCAACGTTGTCTACCTGATACGCTGCAGGAAAGGATGTCCCGAGGCATAGTACATTGGGGAAACCATGCAGACGCTACGACAACGGATGAATGAACACCGCTCGACAATCACCAGGCAAGACTGTTCTCTTCCTGTGGGGGAGCACTTCAGCAGTCACGGGCATTCAGCCTTGGATCTTCAGGTAAGCGTTCTCCAAGGCGGCCTTCACGACACACGACAGCGCAGAGTCGCTGAGCAGAAACTGATAGCCAAGTTCCGCACACATGAGGACGGCCTAAACCGGGATGTTGGATTTATGTCACATTATCAGTAACCCCCACAGCTTGCCCTTGGTCTTGCATAATCTCACCAGCTGTTCTGTCTGGAGACAATACACATCTCTTTAACCTGTGTTTAATGTTCCCTCCAACCACATTATCTGTACCTTTTAAGACCTGGCTGGCTGTAGAGATTTGTATTCTAATTAGTATTCTGTAACTTGATTTCTGTGTCTGTGCACTGTTGGAGAACAGAGACCACTCCATCTGACGAAGGAGCAGCAAGCTCCGAAAGCTTATGGTATTTGCTACCAAATAAACCTGTTGGACTTTAACCTGGTGTTGTGAGACTTCTTACTTTGTAACAGTACCATGGGATCTTTTATGAACACCTAAGAGAGCACATGGGGCCACAGGTTAATATCTCATCTGAAAGACAGCACCTCTGACAGTGCAGCACTTCCTCAGTACCGCACTGGGAGGTCAGCCTGGATTTCTTTGTGCTCATTCTTTGGTGTGAGACTTGAACCCAACTCCTTCTGACTTGGAAACAAGAGTGCTATCACTGAACCAAGGCTGAGACTTAATTAAGTTTTAATTAAAGAACTATAGCGAGGGATATACATTTGCAGTATCCACTTTGTGTGTCAATAAGGAAGCATGCATCATGAAACTGAAATGAAATGTTGCTGTAATGAGGCCCATGAGTTTGGACGTTTGAAGTGTAAGCTCCCTGATTGAAGCCATAATTGACTCGCCTGTATATAAAAGTTGGAGTATCAGGATTCAGACTATCTGCCTGAAGCTCTCTTGGAGTGAAAGTGAGTTTGTAAACAAAGGGAATATGCTGAGGAGTTATTTCAGTCGCCACAGTCCCAGATGACCATAGGCTGCTATCACCTTTGAGGGAGAGAGAGAGTTGATTGGTGGTGATTTAACCTGAGGATCACCATACCTCAGGATAAGGACAAGGTTGAGAAGGTGGGGTCTTCATGAATAACCTCAGATGGTATGAGAATTGAACCCGACCTGTTGGTATCACTCTGCATCACCAATCAGCCGTCCAGCCAACTGAGCTAAACTGAAATTGTGTTGCAATGCTATGCTGTCTGAAGTCTCTTTTGGAGATCAGCTTGCCGCAGCTTTCAGTTGTAGGCCACAGGTTGAATGGGTCAGCAAGTTATGTAATGTTTGTTGTTTGGTTGTCTGAAGGCTTATCTTGGGTGGAAGAGAAGATGCAGCATGTTGCCAGGTAACGAGATGGTATGGGGATTTGAGCCACGTGCCTGGTCTATGCCACTGTTGTGTAGCGGTTTTTTGGCATTGTCTTGCACTCAGGACCCCCCAAGACTGTAAGGACCATGCATTCTGGCTAACACGTCCTGTAAGTTCTGCATTGTTGCAGTTCCCGGAGAACCAAACAGGCCAATCCTCCTCACATCATGTAGAGACATGACCCCTGCAGGTAGTGGCTTCAGGTGCTGACTGTCAAGCGCCTCCCCCCTCCCTCCTCCATCCTCCCCCCAGCCCCCACCAATCCGCATCAGGCCCACTGCTGGTGTATCATGTCAAAGGTTCATCCTGACACACCCTCCATTAAATAAATTAATGCACTCCCTCCTCCTCCCAGACTGTCTACTGGGGGCAGGTAAAGACTTGGCCATGACTTCCAAATGCCACGTTTTGTCACCAAACCTCTGTCTCACCATAATTGCTTCCCCCCCCCCCCCCCCCCCCCCGCCCCCCCCTGCACACTTTTTCTTTCTCTCTCCTCCACCCCTCTTTCTATCTCACTCTTTCTTTCATAGAATCTTGACTGGTCGAAACACCTCCTTCTGCACTGAGTCTGCATCTTACCCAGGCCCATCCCCTGCCCTATTCCCATAACGTGGAGATGTCGGCGTTGGACTGGGGTAAACACAGTAAGAAGTCTCGCAACACCAGCTTAAAGTCTAACAGGTTTATTTGGTAGCAAAAGCCACTAGCTTTCAGAGCGCTGCTCCTTCATCAGGTAAGTGGGAGTTCTGTTCATAGACAGAGCATATAAAGACACAAACTCAATTTACGAAATAATGGTTGGAATGCGAGTCTTTACAGGTAATCAAGTCTTAAAGGTACAGACAATGTGAGTGGAGAGAGGGTTAAGCACAGGTTAAAGAGATGCGTATTGTCTCCAGCCAGGACAGTTAGTGAGATTTTGCAAGCCCAGGCAAGTCGTGGGGGCTACAGACAGTGTGACATGAACCCAAAATCTCGGTTGAGGCCGTCCTCATGTGTGCGGAACTCCTCTATCAGGTACACGGTACATACACTTGCAACTCGGCCAACGTTGTCTACCTGATACACTGCAGGAAAGGATGTCCCGAGGCATGGTACATTGGGGAAACCATGCAGACGCTATGACAACGGATGAATGAACACCACTCGACAATCACCAGGCAAGAGCGTTCTCTTCCTGTTGGGGAGCACTTCAGCAGTCACGGGCATTCGGCCTCTGATCTTCGGGTAAGCGTTCTCCAAGACAGCCTTCACGACACACGACAACGCAGAGTCGCTGAGCAGAGACTGATAGCCAAGTTCCACACACATGAGGACGGCATCAACTGGGATCTTGGGTTCATGTTACACTATCTGTAATCCCCACAACTTGCCTAGGCTTGCAAAATCTCACTAACTGTCCTGACTGGAGACAATACACATCTCTTTAACCTGTGCTTAACCCTCTCTCCACTCACATTGTCTGTACCTTTAAGACTTGATTACCTGTAAAGACCCGCATTCCAACCATTATTTTGTAAATTGAGTTTGTGTCTTTATATGCCCTGTTTGTGAACAGAATTCCCACTTACCTGATGAAGGAGCAGCACTCCGAAAGCTAGTGGCTTTTGCTACCAAATAAACCTGTTGGACTTTAACCTGGTGTTGTGAGGCTTCTTCTATTCCCATAACCCCATGCATTTACCATGGCTATCTACAAAAGTTGCATATCTTTGACACTGAGGGACAACTTACCATGGCCTATCCACCTAACGAGCACATCTTTGGACTGTGGTAGGAAACCAGAGCACCCAGAGGTGCACGGGGAGAACGTGCGAACTCCATCCAGACAGTCACCCAAGGCTGGAATTGAACCCAGGTCCCTGGCACTGTGAATACATATCTCTTTAACCTGTACTTAATGCTCCCTCCACCCACATTGTCTGTATCTTTAAGATCTGACTGGCTGTAGGGATTTGCATTCTAATCAGTATTCTGTAACTTGATTTTTGTGTCTCCGTACCCTGTTTGAGAGCAGATTTCCACTCCATCTGACGAAGGAGCAGCGCTCTGAAAGCTAATGGTGTTTGCTACCAAATAAACCTGTTGGACTTTAACCTGGTGTAGTTAAAACTCTTACTGTGAGGCAGCAGTGCTAACCACTGTACCACCATGCATGTGCTTTCAACATTTTGTTTTTGATGCTTCACTTCATTTATCTTTCCCTATTTCAGTCTTGAGCTCGGCTTTGCCACTTGAGACACTATTTTGACTTCTCTCTATGGAGCATGTCTTCTTCTCACTCATTGCCCTAGCTGCTGATTTTGATTTCATGGTAGACACTGTGAAGCATTGAGAGAAAAAAATAACAGATGGATTAAATGTACTGGAATTTACAATGAGAGAGCTCACTGCTCACAATGTTTATACACTAGTCAAATCACCACACGATGATTGAAAAGAAAGCTTCATTTTTTTGTAAAATGTATACAGTCACTTTTGGGATTACAAATCCCAAGTATATTGAATAAATGACAGAATGATCATCACCTTGTGTGTTTATCACATGTAGTCCAGTGCTGATTTTGGTCAGTCTATCAGTTAACATTTAGTACATTAAGATGCTGTAGGATTTTAGAATCCTGACCATTGGGTGGCACAGTGGTTAGCACTACTGCCTGACAGCGCCACGGACCCAGGTTCAATTCCGGCTTCGGGTCACTGTCTGTGTGGAGTTTGCACATTCTCTCTGTGTCTGCGTGGGGTTCCTCTGGGTGCTCTGGTTTCCAAAGATGTGCAGGTTGATTGGCCATGCTAAATTGATCCTAGTGTCGGGGATGAGCAGGGTGATTATATGGGGTTACGGGAATAGAGCCTGGGTGGGATTGTGGGTCGGTGCAGACTCAATGGGCTGAATGACCTCCTCCTATGGTGCAACCCAATAGGTGTGGACACTTAATGATTTGATTATTAAGACAAGTTTATTCAGTTCAATTAATATGCACAAAACTGACACTTAAACAGCAGAAGTCAATCATATGCCACTCCTTCCCAGCATCACTGGGGCACCATGTTCTTCTGGATCTCCTCTTGTCTCATCTGGTCCCAGGACTTATCTTCAAACTTCACCAAAGATGTCCAATTTCCTCCCTCATTTATCCCTTTTGAGCAGGTAATTCCCCTTCTGTATAATATAAAGATATATAAATTTATCATGTTGGTGCTCTTTCCCTGTACTCTGGGCCTTGGAATTTAACCTGGATTTCACAATGAATACAATATTAACTCATGTGGATGTCGTCTGTATGGACTTTAGTAAAGCGTTTGACAAGGTCCCTCATGGCAGGCTGGTGCGAAAGGTTAAATCTCACGGGATGGAAGGTGAGTTAGCTAGATGGGTGGAGAACTGGCTTAGCCATAGAAGACAGAGGGTAGCAGTGGAGGGGTCTTTTTCCGGTTGGAGGTCTGTGACTAGTGGAGTTCCGCAGGGCTCTGTACTTGGACCTCTGCTGTTTGTGATATATATAAATGATTTGGAGGAAGATGTAGCTGGTGGGATCAGTAAGTTTGCGGACGACACAAAGATTGCTGGAGTTGCGGATAGTGATGAACATTGTCAGAGAATACAGCTGGATATAGATAGGCTGGAACATTGGGTGGAGAAATGGCAGATGGAATTTAATCCAGATAAATGCGAAGTGATGCATTTCGGTAGATCTAATGTAACGGGGAGCTATACAATAAATGGCAGAACCATCAGGAGTATAGACACACAGAGGGACCTGGGTGTACAAGTCCACAGATCCTTAAAGGTGGTAGCACAGGTGGAGAGGGTGGTCAAGAAGGCATATGGCATGCTTGCCTTTATTGGACAGGGCATAGAATATAAAAGTTGGCATATGATGATGCAGCTGTATAGAAACGTTGGTTAGGCCACATTTGGAATACTGCGTCCGGTTCTGGTCGCCACACTACCAGAAGGACCTTTGGAGAGAGTACAGAAAAGGTTTACCAGGATGTTGCCTGGTATGGAGGGTCTTGGCTATGAGGAGAGATTGGGTAAACTGGGGTTGTTCTCCCCGGAAAGACGGAGGATGAGGGGCGACCTAATAGAGGTGTATAAAATTATGAAGGGCATAGATAGGGTGAACAGTGGGAAGCTTTTTCCCAGGTCAGAGGTGACGAACACAAGGGGTCACAGGTTCAAGGTGAGGGGGGCAAGGTTCAACACAGATGTCAGGGGGACGTATTTTACACAGAGGGTGGTGGGGGCCTGGAATGCACTCCCAAGCAAGGTGATTGAGGTGGACACGCTGGGATGATTTAAGACTTATCTAGATAGCCACATGAACAGACTGGGAATAGAGGGATACAAACGAATGGTCTAGTTGGGCACATGAACGGCGCAGGCTTGGAGGGCCGAAGGGCCTGTCCCTGTGTTGTATTGTTCTTTGTTCTTCATTGCTCGGAATTTTCCAGCTGTTCACACTGGTGGGATTCTCTGGTCTCCCTGCAGTGAACGGACATTTGGCTGAGCGCCAAATTCTCTGTCCTGCTTGCACTGGCGGTCGGACATGAATGGCCAGAGAATTCCAGTCCTATGTTTCTCACAAATAGATTCAGCAAACTTTAAAGGTGGGCCTTTATCTTTTATGGACAGAGATCCCCAGCCATCAAACATTGTGTACATTTTTGACGGGTTGTATTCTACGAGGTAATGCTCCTATCTTTCTGCTAAAAGACTGAAAAACTTCCACTTATATGAAAAAAGCTAAAGTCACCATCGTCCCAGATGACCATAGGCTGCTCTCTCCTTTGAGCGGGAGAACTGACTGGTGATGATTTAACCTGGGGATCACCACACCTCAGGAGAAGGGCAAGGTTGAGAGGGCGGGGCCTTCATGAATAACTGCTGGTAGAGGTATTGAACCCACGCTGTTAGCATCGCTCTGTATCTTATAGGACACATTGAGAGATCTCAAATCCCTTCCTCTTGAAGGCAGGTCTGACCCACAGCAACAACAATGAGGCAGATCCTGAATTTACTCCAGCTGGAACAGGGGTTGAAAGCTGTGTTGTCAGCACCAATCTGATTCACACTGACTATCCGGCCAACTCATATCATAGAAATCATAGAAACCCTACAGTGCAGAAGGAGGCCATTCGGCCCATCGAGTCTGCACCGACCACAATCCCATCCCACATATTTACCCGCTAATCCCTCTAACCTACGCATCCCAGGACTCTAAGGGGCAATTTTTAACCTGGCCAATCAACCTAACCCGCACATCTTTGGACTGAGCCAACCTTCCCCCACAAAGGAGTTTGAGTCACTGTGATAACATAGACGTTTACATGCATGCGACAGGCTGGAGCTATGGATAGTTACTGTAAAGGCTCCAATTGCTTTCCATCAAATGGCTGACCAGAAATCTTGGCCATTATTACCATCTGCCATTGTGTGTGTTGGAAGGATTCACAAGGTGATATTCAATTTGTCTGGTTGCATTATGAACCCATCACATTAGTCATTAGGTTCTGGGCTGGGTTTCTGGCTCAGAGGCAGAGGCTCAACATATTGTGCCACAAGATCTCCTCAAAGCCCTTCACAAAAATTACTGGTGCAATTTTTGCCCCAAAAAACTAAGTGCCCAACGGGAGTTTTTCCTGTCTGTTTTTTGAGCAAGCTTAGTGGAATGAATTTATGGCATTTTGTGCATCACAGAGTCCACCAAGGGATTTACAGTGATGGTGGCGGCAGGGGGGGGGGGGGGACGACTAATCCTGCTAAAGTGACTCCCAGTCTACTGGGTGAGCGGTTGACTGGTGCCTCTGCCTACCCATCGCTGCCTCATGATTGCAGGTCTCCTGATCAGTGGCCCTGACCTGCCCCCGTGATTGCCAGTCTCGACCCCCATCCCCTGATCATTGACCCTGCTGCCCACCCCCTCCCCTCAATGGCCGGCCTTCTGATAACCGGACCCGGCTTCCAATCCCTGACCCCACCACCAGCCTTCACCCACCCCCATGCAGAACTCCCCCCATTCTCTCCTCTCCTACCTCCCCCACCCCCAGTCTGGTGCCACCCCCTTCTGGCCCTGCCCCCCTCTGGCCTTGCCCGGCAGGCAGTGCCAGGATACCAGGCTGGCACTGCCAAGGTGCCAGGCTGACACTGTCCAAGGGTCACACCCCTCTGCCCCTGATCTCCCAGGCAGTCTCAATGGCCTCTGGTGTCACCAATGAAGTAAGAAGTTTAACAACACCAGGTTAAAGTCCAACAGGTTTATTTGGTAGCAAAAGCCACACAAGCTTTCGGAGCTCCAAGCCCCTTCTTCAGGTGAGTGGGAATTCTGTTCACAAACAGAGTTTATAAAGACACAGACTCAATTTACATGAATAATGGTTGGAATGCAAATACTTACAACTAATCAAGTCTTTAAGAAACAAAACAATGGGAGTGGAGAGAGCATCAAGACAGGCTAAAAAGATGTGTATTGTCTCCAGACAAGACAGCCAGTGAAACTCTGCAGGTCCACGCAACTGTGGGCGTTACAAATAGTGTGACATGAACCCAATATCCCGGTTGAGGCCGTCCGCGTGTGTGCGGAACTTGGCTATCAGTTTCTGCTCAGCGACTCTGCATCGTCACCAATGAAGCCATCACACCTGGTCCCTGTTGATTGGAATCATACGTGATCCCTGCTGGTGTGGACCTCCACCGGCGGTGGCAGAAACTTTAGCGAGCCAAGACAATTGAGTCCCGGGGTCACTAATTAGATGCAGAGCAGCTTCTGCATATTGTAATCAGCCTTGCGTTGTTCCCTGGCTTGATTATATCCAAAAAAATGGACCGGGAAGATCGCGACCAGCCAATGCCAGTCGCGAATCTCGTTTTTTCCCTCCTGCTGACATTTCCCAGCCCACTATACTACTCAAGCAGTGCAGTGGGCCGGGAAATTCATGCCCTACATTTTTTTCAAGTGTCGTCCCTGTTATAATGTAGACAATGCATTCAGGTAATATGCAGAATACTTTGCATCGGTATTCACAAAGGAGAGGGATTTGTTGATTGGGAGTGTCTCAGCGGGAGGTGTTGACCCGTTAGAGAGAATCTCCATTACAAGGGAGGAAGTGTTAGGTTTTTTAGGGAACATTAAAACTGACAAATCCCCAGGGCCTGATGGCATCTATCCTAGACTGCTCAGGGAGACAAGAGATGTAATTGCTGGGCCTCTGACGGAAATCTTTGTCTCTTCATTGGACACAGGTGAGGTCCCTGAGGATTGGAGGATAGCGAATGTGGTATTGTTATTTAAGAAGGGTAGCAGGAATAACCCGGGTAATTATAGGCCTGTGAGCTTGATGTCCGTGGTAGGGACGTTGTTGGAGAGGATTCTTAGAGACAGGATGTATGCGCATTTAGAGCGGAACAATCTCATTAGTGACAGACAGCATGGTTTTGTAAGAGGGAGGTCGTGTCTTACAAATTTGGTGGAGTTTTTTGAGGAAGTGACAAAAACGGTTGACGAAGGAAGGGCCGTGGATGTCGTGAATGGTCTCGTTTGGACCAGGGAGCGGCGCGGGCTTGGAGGGCCGAAGGGCCTGTTCCTGTGCTGTATTGTTCTTTGTTCTTTGTCATCTATATGGATTTCAGTAAGGCATTTGACAAAGTCCCTCATGGCAAGTTGGTTAAGATGGTTAAGGCTCATGGGATACAATGAGAGGTGGCTAGATGGGTAGAGAACTGGCTTGGCCACAGGAGACAGAGGGTAGCAGTCGAAAGGTCTTTTTCTGGCTGGAGGTCTGTGACCAGTGGTGTTCCGCAGGGCTCTGTACTGGGACCTCTGCTATTTGTGATATATATAAATGATTTGGAAGAAGGTGTAACTGGTGTTACCAGCAACTTTGCGGATGACACGAAGATGGCTGGACTTGCGGATAGTGATGAACATTGTCGGACAATACAGCAGGATATAGATAGGCTGGAAAATTGGGCGGAGAAATGGCAGATGGAATTTAATCCAGATGAATGCGAAGTGATGCAGTTTGGAAGAAATAATGTAGGGAGGGGTTATACAATAAATGGCAGAGCCATCAAGAGTATAGAAACACAGAGGGACCTAAGTGTGCAAGTCCACAAATCCTTGAAGGTGGCAACACAGGTGGAGAAGGTGGTAAAGAAGGCATATGGTATGCTTGCCTTTATAGGAAGGGGTATAGAGTATAAAAGCTGGAGTCTGGTGTTGCAGCTGTATAGAACGCTGGTTAGGCCACATTTGGAGTACTGCATCCAGTTCTGGTCGCCGCACTACCAGAAGGACGTGGAGGCTTTAGAGAGAGTGCAGAGAAGGTTTACCAGGATGTTGCCTGGTATGGAGGGTCTTAGCTATGAGGAGAGATTGGGTAAACTGGGGTTGTTCTCCCTGGAAAGATGGAGAATGAGGGGAGACCTAATAGAGGTGTCCAAAATTATGAAGGGTATAAATAGGGTGAACAGTGGGAAGCTTTTTCCCAGGTCGGAGGTGACGATCACGAGGGGTCACGGACTCGAGGTGAGAGGGGCGAGGTATAACTCGGATATCAGAGGGACGTTTTTTACACAGAGAGTGGTGGGGGCCTGGAATGCACTGCCAAGTAGGGTGGTGGAGGCAGACACGCTGGCATCGTTTAAGACTTACCTGGATAGTCACATGAGCAGCCTGGGAATGGAGGGATACAAACGAATGGTCTAGTTGGACCAATGAGTGGCACAGGCTTGGAGGGCCGAAGGGCCTGTTTCCTGTGCTGTACTGTTCTTTGTTCTGTCCGAGTCACAATCAGCAATGATATACATGACCAGTTAATCTTTTATTGTTAGTCTATAACTATTTATAGATCATAGAAATCCTACAGTGCAGAAAGAGGCCATTGGGCCCATTGAGTCTGCACTGACCACAATCCCACCCAGGCCCTACCCCCATATCCCTACATATTTACCCACTAATCCCTCTAACCTACGCATCTCAGGACACTAAGGGACAATTTTAGCATGGCCAATCGACCTAACCCGCACATCATAGAAACCTTACAGTGCAGAAGGAGGCCATTCGGCCCATCGAGTCTGCACCGACCACAATCCCACCCAGGCCCTACCCCCACATATTTTACCCGCTAATCCCTCTAACCTACGCATCCCAGGACTCTAAGGGACAATTTTTAACCTGGCCAATCAACCTAATAACCCCACAGTAACCCCCATCTTTGGACTGTGGGAGGAAACCCACGCAGACACGAGGAGAATGCGCAAACTCCACACAGGCAGTGACCTAAGCCGGGAATCGAACCCAGGTCCCTGGAGCTGTGAAGCAGCAGTGCTAACCACTGTGCTACCGTGCCGCCCTTCGATCTTTGATACTGTCTTGCGTGCTGCTTCTTTTCCAGTCTGTTCTCTGAGTCTCTTAACATATGACTCTATACATCATTTGTAAGACACGACCTCCCTCTTACAAAACCATGCTGACACCACACAACCCTGCCACTGCAACCTCTGCAAGACGTGCCGGATCATCGACACGGATGCCATCATCTCACGTGAGAACACCATCGATTTAACACCATCTACCAGGTACACGGTACCTACTCTTGCAATTCGGCAAAGCATTTTCCAACGGATGAATGAACACCGCTCGACAACCACCAGGCAAGACTGTTCTCTTCCTGTGGGGGAGCACTTCAGCTGTCACGGGCATTCAGTCTCTGATCTTCGGGTAAGCGTTCTCCAAGGCGGCCTTCACGACACACGACAGCGCAGAGTCGCTGAGCAGAAACTGATAGCCAAGTTCGGCACACATGAGGATGGCCTAAACCGGGATGTTGGATTTATGTCACACTATCAGTAACCCCCACAGCTTGCCTTCTGGACTTGCAGAATCTCACTGGCTGTCCTGTCTGGAGACAATACACATCTCTTTAACCTGTCTTAATGCTCCCTCCACTCACATTGTCTGTATCTTTAAGACCTGGTTGGCTGTCGATATTCGCATTCTAATCAGTATTCTGTAACTTGATTTTGTGTCTCTGTGCACTGTTTGAGAGCAGATTTCCACTCCACCTGATGAAGGAGCAGCGCTCCGAAAGCTAATGGTATTTGCTACCAAATAAACCTGTTGGACTTTAACCTGGTGTTGTTAAAACTCTTACTGTGATAGACTTCAGGCATGGCACAAGTTAAGGTACAGGCAGCAGTGTTTTCGAAGAGCTGAATTTTACGGAAAGTACAAGATTGGTGGACAGCCAGGAGAGCGTTGGAATTGTCAAGTCCAGAGTCACAAACCAAGGTCGGGGCTTTCAACAACTGTTCAGCTGAGGCCTGGATGGATATTCCTCAAATCTTATTCATGGTGAGTAAACCAACCCAAATTACTTCAAATAAATGTTAAATCCTTTAAAGGTAATTTTTAACTGAATTAGAAAACATACCTTTTACATTATCAGCTGTGACTTCATTGAAATCAAAGCTGAATTGAGTGAATGACATGGACAATGGTGCGACATGACCTCTAGTGTCCATGGAGGGTAATGCGGAATATTGGCATCGGGGGCCGTGCAAACCAACACGAAGGAAAGGCTTGACAACATACATTTTAAAGGCTTCTGATTAATTATATCTCTGACTGTTCTTGGTGTTCATTTGTATTTTTGCTGCTGCCATTAGAGTATGTATTGCACTGTAGAGAGTACAATTGCCAGGGTCAGATACATTGCAAAGAAACACAGGATAGGGCAGGCATCAATCAAACTGACTTGCTGAGCTTTGCTATTTAGCATCACTTCTTCATGTCTTTGTTCTTTTAACTGCTTTCCTTGTTTTCTAGCACCACAATCTGCAGATCTGGCAATGTAATGCACTGTGGGCTACATTTTAGGGGAGAGGCATACTGCTCACCCCTCTTCACAATCTCTCCCCACCCCTCCTCACAACCTCTCCCCCCCACCCGCCCCTGCCCCCCCCACTGGGAGAAAGGCCAGCCCCCCCCCCCGAGCCCCCAGTGGACTGACATTAAAAAAAGAGAGGGTCACGCATTCAGGAGCTACCAGCCAATCTGACTGGCCTACAGCTCAAGCTGATTCCAGTAGTCGCAAGGCTTAGAGGCACAGGTTGAGGGGGGGTGGGGGGGGGGGGATGGTAAATCTTTGCTGGGGGAGGGGCTCCTGATGCACAGAGGCACTCCTCAATTTATGTGTCCCCCTTTCCTTCCCAATATTTCAATAAAGTTGCTTAACAGAAACGGCCTCCTGACTCTGACCAGCCTGCCCCTGCTGAGTGTTTTATGGCAATGGAGGTGGTTCGAGGCCTTCAAATGAGCAATAATTGACCACTGGAGGACCTAAGGATAGGCAGCCTGAAGGATGCCTTACCTTCTGTCCCTAAATCCACAGCCACAGCCCCACTGTATTGTGGGGATCGATTTGGATAAGTGGGAAAGCAGTGCACCAGTTCCTTGACATATTTACATACCTTTCTCCCCCACACCATGCCTACTAGGGGGAGCATTTGGAATAAAATGCAACACAGTGTTGCACTTTTACTGCAGAACTTCCTGGGGGTGACCTTATAAAAAATATCCTAAGTCCAAAATGAGCATGAGAGTATCGAATTCATTTTCTCGGCGAGTCGAAATCTGATATCTTATGCACTTAGTGCATAAAAAAATGCTGAAAACCGTTTCTCGCCTGTAGGGAGAGGGGAGGGGGAGAGGGGAGGGGGGCAGGGCTTAAATCACCAGACAGCCAGCTGATAGCAACAGAGGGCGCCATTGCACATGCACAGGTCTCGATGCTTTGAGCAGCAGAGAGACCTGTCACACAACCTCTGCTAGTTTCAGCTGGCTTCCATGGCCTAAAGCAGACCTCCCCCACCCACCACCCTCCTCCCGCTACCTTGGAGGCCTGCGGTCTATCGCAACCCCCGCCCCCGGGAAGATCTGCCCCTACCACCCCATCCGGAAAGATTAACCCACCCCAGGGTCAGCCTGTCCCCAGTCTGGCCCCCCTCCAGTAGGCTGTACCCTTTTGGTCAGGTCCTGCCCCCGTGGTGTTGCCCGGTGGGCAGGTCCAGGGTGCCCAGTGTTAGAGTGCCAGGCTGGCACTGCCCAAGGGATACCTCCATTGCCCCTGAGCTCCCAGGGGGCCTCAATGAACTCTGGGTCTACCAGTGAGGCCATTATGTCTGGTTCCTGTTGGTGGGCACCAGCTGTGATTCTCACCGGAGAGATCCTCCCCTGGTGAGGTCACAAAGGCAAGTGAGACCAGATTCCGGGCTCGCTAATGCCATGTAAATTACATTAAAGTTAAATTTAAATAATTTATTCAGCCTCACGCCGGAAATAGGTATGAGGTTGACATTGCCGGAAGATTGAGAGAGGTGGGAAATTGGTCACGAACCTGATTTCTCAGCTCTTTCTACCAATCTTACCAGTTCGCCCCACCCATCGGCTGGCACTGCACGATGGTAAGATCGCCCCGCCCCCCCCTCCGCCCCCCCCCCCCCCCGCCCCCCCTCCGTCTATTCAACGGAGCCGAAATTCCAAATATGTAACTCATTCATATCAACTTCAATAATATTCACTTTCCTTATCTTCCATTTCTTTAATACTGATCCTGTTAATATCCGTGATAATGATTACACATTACCCTAAAGGGACACGGCATCAAGGTTTGTCATTGTTCCAACAATTGTATTCAACCAAAAGGGTGAAAAGGTAAAGCATTTAATGAGGTGACTGGCGTAAGTATCATGTGAAATTTGTGAATCTCAGTAAAATTTGTCAAGCCTCTTTTTAGCAGGGCCTGAGTCTGAAAGTGCCCAGAATGGACCAGTGTTACTCTGTATAAACTCTCTCTGGACAATCTCAGAATGGACCAGTGTTACTCTGTATAAACTCTCTCTGGACAATCTCAGAATGGACCAGTGTTACTCTGTATAAACTCTCTCTGGACAATCTCAGAATGGATCAGTGTCACTCTATATAAATTCTCTCTGGACAATCCAGGAAGGAGCAGTCTCACTCTCTATAAACTCACTGGACAATCTCAGAATGGAGCAGTGTCACTGTATAAACTCTTTGGACAGTCTCGGAATGGATAAGTGTCACTCTGTATAAACTCCCTCTGGACACTCAGAATGGACCAGTGTCTCTCTATACAAACTCCCTCTGGACACTCTCAGTATGGACTAGTGTCACTTTGTATAAACTCCCTCTGGACAATCTCAGATGGACCAGTGTCTCTCTGTATCAACCCTCTCTGCACACTCTCAGGATGGACCACAATTCTGTTAGCTTTAGGATAGTAATGGAAAAGGATGAGTGGTGTCCCAAGGGTAAGGTGTTGGATTGGGGGAAGGCTAACTTTAGTGGGGTGAGGCAGACATTGGCAGCTGTTGATTGGGAGAGGTTGTTTGAGGGTAAATCCACATCTGGCATGTGGGAGTCTTTTAAGGAACAGTTGTTAGGGCTGCAGGATAGGCATGTGCTTGTAAAAAGGAAGGATAGGATTCGAGAACCGTGGATAACCAGGGAAATTGAGAGATTGGTCAAAACGAAAAGAGAGGCGTACGTTAGGTCCAGGCAGCTAAAAACGGAGGGAGCTCTGGAGGAATACAAAGAAAGTAGGAAAGAACTCAAACGAAGAATTAGAAGGGCAAAAAGGGGTCACGAAATGTCCTAGGCAGACAGGATTAAGGAGAATCCCAAGGCATTTTATTCATACGTTAGGAACAAAAGGGTTGTCAGGGAAAAAAATCGGACCTCTCAGGGACAAAAGTGGGGAATTATGCTTAGAGCCCAAAGAAGTAGGGGAGATCCTAAATGAATACTTTGCATCAGTATTCACAAAGGAGAGGGATGTGTTGACTGGGAGTGTCTCGGAGGGGAGTGTTGGCCTGTTAGCGAAAATCTCCATTACAAGGGAGGAAGTGTTAGGTTTTTTTAGGGAATATAAAGACTGACAAATCCCCAGGGCCTGATGGAATCTATCCAAGGCTGCTCAGGGAGATGAGAGATGGAATCGCTGGGCCTCTGACGCAAATCTTTGTCTCGTCACTGGACATAGGTGAGGTCCCAGAGGATTGGAGGATAGCTAATGTGGTCCCGTTATTTAAGAAGGGTAGGAAGGATAACCCGGGAAATTATAGGCCGGTGAGCTTGACGTCCGTGGTAGGGAAGTTGTTGGAGAGGATTCTTAGAGATAGGATGTATGCGCATTTAAAAGGGAATAAACTCATTAACGATAGTCAGCATGGTTTTGTGAGAGGGAGGTCATGCCTCACTAACCTGGTGGAGGTTTTTGAAGAAGTGACTGGAATGGTTGATGAGGGAAGGGCCATGGATGTCGTCTATATGGACTTTAGTAAAGCGTTTGACAAAGTCCCTCATGGTAGGTTGGTGCAAAAGGTTGGATCTCATGGGATAAAGGGGAAGGTGGCTAGATGGGTGGAGAACTGGCTTGGTCACAGAAGTGAGGGATCTGACGAAGGAGCATTGCTCCGAAAGCTTATGGTATTTGCTACCAAATAAACCTGTTGGACTTTAACCTGGTGTTGTGAGACTTCTTACTTGGTCACAGAAGACAGAGGGTGGTAGTGGAAGGGTCTTTTTCCGGCTGGATGCCTGTGACTAGTAGTGTTCCGCAGGGCTCTGTATTGGGACCTCTGCTGTTTGTGATTTATATAAACGATCTGGAAGAAGGTGTAACTGGGGTGATCAGTAAGTTTGCGGATGACACGAAAATGGCTGCACTTGCAGATAGTGAGGAACATTGTCAGAGGCTACAGAAGGATATAGATAGGCTGGAAATTTGGGCAAAGAAATGGCAGATGGAGTTCAATCCAGATAAATGTGAAGTGATGCATTTTGGTAGAACTAACGTGGGGGGAGCTATACGATAAATGGCAGAACCATAAAGGGTGTAGATACGCAGAGGGACCTGGGTGTGCAAGTCCACAGATCCTTGAAGGTGACGTCACAGGTGAAGAAGGTAGTGAAGAAGGCATATGGCATGCTTGCCTTTATAGGACGGGGCATAGAGTATAAAAGTTGGGGTCTGATGTTGCAGTTGTATAGAACGTTGGTTCAGCTGCATTTGGAATACTGCGCCCAGTTCCGGTCGCCACACTACCAGAAAGACATGGAGGCTTTAGAGAGAGTGCCGAGGAGATTTACCAGGATGTTGCCTGGTATGGAAGGGCTTAGTTATGAGGAGAGATTGGGTAAACTGGGGTTGTTCTCACTGGAAAGACGGAGGATGAGGGGTGACCTAATAGAGGTGAATAAAATTATGAAAGGCATAGATAGGGTGAACGGTGGGAAGCTTTTTCCCAGGTCGGTGGTGACGTTCACGAGGGGTCATAAGTTCAAGGTGAGGCAGGGGGAGGTTTAACACGGATATCAGAAGGACGTATTTTACACAGAGGGTGGTGGGGGCCTGGAATGCGCTGCCGGGCAAGGTGGTGGAGGCGGACACACTGGGAACGTTTAAGACTTATCTAGATAGCCACATGAATGGAGTGCGAATGGAGGGATACAAAAGAATGGTCTAGTTTGGACCAGGGAGCGGCGTGGGCTTGGAGGGCCGAAGGGCCTGTTCCTGTGCTGTATTGTTCTTCGTTTGGACCGTTCCAGTGTCACTCTGTATAAACTCTCTCTGCACTCTCAGTATGGACCAGAGTCAATCTGTATAAACTCCCTCTGGACACACTCAGAATGGACCAGAGTCACTCTGTATAGACTCCCTCTGGATACTCTCTGAATGGACCAGTGTCACTCTGTATAAACCTTCTCTGGATACTCTCAGAGTGGACCAGTGTCACTCTGTATAAACCTTCTCTGAATACTCTCAGAATGGACCAGTGTTACTCTGTATAAACTCTCTCTGGTCACTGTGAATGAACCAGTGTCACTCTGTATCCAGCTCTCTGGACACTCTCAGAATGGTCCAGTGTCACTCTGTATAAACCCCCCTTCTAGACAATCTCTGAATGGACCAGTGTCAGTCTGTATAAACTCCCTCTGGACAATCTCAGAATGGAGCAGTGTCAGTCTGTATAAACTCTTTCTGGACACTCTGAATGGACAAGGGTCAATCTTTATATCAACCCCTTCTTTAAGGGGAAGCCCCTGCAACTCAGCGAAGGTGCACCTGTTAGTTTTTGAGAATGTAGGAGTCATAGCTGCTGCCCGGATGCCTCATGCAGACCTGCATAATTCTCCATTGGTGGTCAAATACCAATTGAATCTTTCAAGTGTGATAGCCGCCCTGTTTATAAAGGTACGGGGTTGGCCTACGAGAGTCCTTACACATCTGTGTAAGTCTATCACTCCCTGAACCTGGGGAAACCTGCCATCTCCACAAAGCCACTGCTCATTCAAGTGGACTGTGATGGTCCACAGACAAGGAAATGTACTGAATTGCTGTTTGGAACATTGCATCTGTATGGAGCTTAATGCAGTGGTGGGCAGCCGACTGCATAATACTATTGAGGTCTTCAGCAGCCCCATGGGCTAGCACAGGTCCGCCAACCTCCTGCTCGCGCGCGAAAGAGAGCGTGCCGAGGAGCTCGCGCGCGAAGGAGAGCGCGCCAAGGTGCTCGCGCGCGAAGGAGAGCGCGCCCTTGACTATCTGGCCTTCACCCTTTCCTCAATGTCCTTCTCTCCTCACTGGGGGATGCGTCATCATCAAACCAAACAGGCTCGGATGAGGCACTAGGTGCACGTTTCTGGAAGCTCGTTGCCTTAAAACAGAAAAGCAATATACTGAAACCACACCTTCTCATAGCAACAGATAATACCACTCCAACAACCTGAACGGCTGAGGTCAAACTAAAGAACCCTGTGCTGACTTTAAACCGGCTCTTATATTCAGTCATTGCAAAGAGCGAGTTCCCCACCTGGTATTCTTCAGATTCTCGAACAATGTTGCTGCAGCCAGCACAGATTATAACTGGCAGCTTCGTTCTTCAAAAGCTCCAATTATCACCAATATGGTAGGAGGGCTCTTGATTTCTCAGGCCACCCGCCTCCGGTGTGGTGACATCGGGAACGCTAATTATTCAGCCTGGTGTCTCCATAAAAACAGCTTGTCCTTCGTAAATGCAACAACTGCTGTAAGGCCGTATCCTTTGCTTAGGAAAAATGCTCTTTTCAATAAAGTTCAATACATTTGTATGTCCAAATGATGACATTATCAATTAACACTTTAAATACATCTTCATAACAGCAGCAACATTAAAAGACATTCAAGACTGACTTCTTACAACCAGTTGCTTGTAAATTAAAACACAGTCTATCTAACGAAGCTGTACTAATTATGTTTGCTCATTTCACCACAATTGCAAAAACACAAACCCTGGGGGTGGGGGGGTTTTGGGGGGGGGGGGGGGGTTGGGGGTGGGGGGGTTTTGGGGGGGGGGGGTTGGGGGTGGGGGGGTTTTGGGGGGGGGGGGTTGGGGGTGGGGGGGTTTTGGGGGGGGTTGGGGGTGGGGGGGTTTTGGGGGGGGTTGGGGGTGGGGGGATTTTGGGGGGGGTTGGGGGTGGGGGGATTTTGGGGGGGTTGGGGGTGGGGGGGCTTTGGGGGGGGGGGTTGGGGGTGGGGGGGTTTTGGGGGGGTTGGGGGGGGGGGTTGGGGTGGGAACAATAAGATTCCGGGCAGCAGGGTTGAGTTGACTCCCCGACACTGTCCCACCATTGGGGCATCACAGAAATGGTGGAACCCGGCTTCCAACTAGGCCACCCACCATCAAGAGGCGGGAAGCAAATTTAAATGTAGAAATGGCCCATAAATAACCATTTTACTAGATTGTTGGTACTTTGCTGATGATGGATTGACCTTTCTGGGGAGCCCAGACGGGGGGGGGGGGGGGGGGGGTGGGGGGTGGGCAAGTGTTTTATCAGGGGCTGCGGACGGTAACACTGGGCCGTGGCTTAGTGATTAGGGGAAAAGAGTATTATGTTAATCAGTTGTTAATTTCTCAGCCAAGCCAGAGGAAGCTCCAGGGCCCTTGCACTCCTCAGCAGTAGGTTCCATTCTTGGTGGTGTTATTGAGGCTGCTGAGCTAATGGCTCTCTGGTTGAGCCAGCAGCTCTGGAGTGTGGAATGCAAGCCCAACTTCTTCACAAATGGCTGCCAGTGACATTAAGGTAAGTCTGAGACCTGGATTTGCACCCAAAGTCAGATCTGCACCTAGAAAGTTAAAATACTGCCCCATGCTTCTGAGGCTCAGAATATGTAAAATGGCAGGAGATTCATGTCTTGACATCAAAGCAAAGTGTAGATTTTAAGACATGAACGTTTATTGCTTTCAACTCATGACTTTTAGTGCGCTTTCTAAACGTTCCTGAAAATGTTTTACCAAATGACCATTTATCTGTCATATGAAAACTATCCAGCAGTTGGATACAGACAACATTCTCTGTATAATCTAAACCGGCAATGTTCACCCTAGGCTGAATAATTTTGCAAGTCTCAGCCACAAGTTTCAATTGAACAGTTGAGTCAGTCAAACAGCAATGTTCTAATTTTTGTGATGCAGGTTGAGGGGTAAACTTCGGCCAGGACAATGGGTAAAAAGCCCCTGCTTTGTTTCAGAATAATGCCACAAAGTATTTTAGATCAACCTGGGTGGGTAGATGGGGATCCAGCTGAACATCATTTCCAAAACCTCCAACAGTGCAGCACTCCCTCAGGATAGCGCTGGAGTGTGCATTGATTTCCTTCTCAAGTTTCTGGAGTTGCCATGGCTGACAGCAGTAGCATATCATATGAACATGGATTTTAGTCAAGGTAAAAACAATAGTGATCTTCCAATTTAAATCAAAATTCTCAAAGAACGGGTCTTTCAATCTCCTCGTTATTTGCAGTAATTTCAGTGCACACACTTTACAAAGGATTACAAGTTTACAACATAGGAACAGGCTATTTACCTCAATTGGTCTATGTTAGTGTTTATGTATGACACAGATCTCTGTCCAATTCATTTAGCCTGAATGTCTATCACCCAGACAGGTAACCCTCCCAGCTCTGCCTGCCTCGGGAGAATGTGCCCGCAAAGGCTGGACCTTCGTTTCTTGATGGGGGGTGGGGGTGGCGGGGGGGGGGGGGGGGGGGGGGGGCGCGAAATGGTGTCAGACACCAACACAGGAAGAGTTCTGAAGCAACCACAGGGACTGCAGACTGTTTTAAGAAGCTCATCTCAGTACCGGGGGATTTTGTCCCAATTAAAATAAAAACAGACCCTGCAGCCCACACCCCTAACACCCCCCTCATCCCCCACATACATCCCTATCTGTGCCACCCCATGCTCCCCATGTCAGGCTTTGCACCCCACTCCGAATCCTCATGCCCATTGTGTCAAGCTATGGCACTTACATGCTCATTAACTCACCATATAGAAATAATTATTATATCATAGAATCCCTACAGTGCAGAAGGAGCCATTTCGAGCCTGCACCAACAACAATCCCACCTAGCCCCTATCCCTGTAACCCCACATATTTACCCTGCTAACCTACACATCTTGGGACACTAAGGGGCACTAAGGGGCAATTTAGCATGGCCAATCAACCTGACCCGCACATCTTTGGAGTGTAGGAGGAAACCGGAGCACCCAGAGGTATGGGGAGAATGTGCAAACTCCACACAGACAGTCATCCGAGGCTGGAATAGAACCCGGGTCCCTGGCACTGTGAGGTAGCAGTGCTAACCACTGTGCCACCGTGCCACCTATCGTGACAATAGGATATCTATACATTTTAAACTTTTAAGCAATCATCGATTAATTACTTTCCACTATGTTAAAGAGTTCCTTTCACTACATCCCAATAAATATATCAATCATTCACATCCTTTAAAATATCAATAACAGAAACTGCAGGCACTTGAAATCTCTTAACCTTGGGTAAATACACATTCTGCATATTCTGAAATTGACAGCAAGGGGTGGGTGCGCGGGGTGATTTTCTGGCCTCCCCGTAGCATGTTTCTCGCAGCGGAAGGAGGTGGCGCACAATTCGCCAGCAGTGGGATCTTCTGGTCCTGCTGCTGTCAATGGGATTTTCATGAGAGTGCACTCCTTAGCCACTGGTACATTCATGGCAGCTGTCTGCTGTCAGCCAGACCAGAAGATCTCGCTGATGTGAAGAGCTGGAAATTTCTGGTCCAGAGAACCAGAGCAATCAATCAGAAAATGTTTTTCCTCTGACTCAGGTGTTTCAACAGATCAATGGATGTTTGGGCTCTCAGCCAAAGAAACATAATAAGGCTTAGAGTGTGGATGATTGACACATTTATTAGGTCATAGTGAAAGGAGGTTTTTTTAACATAGTGGAGAGTAAGGAATAAATGACTTCTTTTTGAAGTTATTTTCTTATTGTCAGTGCAGGATTCATTGCTTCTATACAGTGTACAGTGTTCAATAGACATGGAAGTGCCACAGCTGGCATAGGGGGCATTGGGAGGTTAGGGGGGTGAGATATAGCTTGGCACGGGGGCATGAGGGGATAGGTGAGGGACATCTTGGCATAAGATCATGAGGGCCTATGCGGGATGGGTGAAGGGACATGCCTTGATATGGGAGGCATGAAGAGGTCTTTTGAACTTCCTATCTGAAGGTTACCTCATACAACTCATGATACCTTTGAGGAGCTGTAAACCACAACACACTGAAAAACTGACCTGACTGGTTGAATATTGCTGGGGGCTGGGGCAGCATGGTGGCACAGTAGTTAGCACTGCTGCCTCACAGTGCCAGGGACCCGGGTTTGATTCCCTGCTTGGGTCACTGCCTGTGTGGAGTTTGCACATTCTCCCCGTGTCTGCGTGGGTTTCCTCCGGGTGCTCTGGTTTCCTCCCACCGTCCAAAGATGTGCGGGTTAGGTTGATTGGCCATGCTAAATTGACCCTAATTTTGGGGGGATTAGCAGAGTAAATATGTGGGGTTACAGGGATAGGGGCTCGGTGGGATTGCTGTTGGTGCAGGCTCGATGGCTGAATGGCCTCCTTCTGCACTGTAGGGATCCTATGATTCTATGACTAGGGCATAGCTATCCCTGCAACGGAGTCAGCCAGGTAAAGAGTACAGAGTGCAAGACCAGAACCAGTCCGAATCTTTAAAATGCACTACTGAAAATCACAGCCTGGGAATGGGGTCAAGAATCTCAGGATGAGGAGAAGCCTGCCATTTTTAAAAGGGGACTCATCAAAAGTCCAAGACACACTCCCAAAGCCTTCTATTTGTTCCTCCTTTATGTGTTTATCGAACTTTTCCTTTAAATCCATCTGAGTTATTCACTTCAATTACTCCCTGTGGTAGCATGTTTCACATATTAACCACTCCCTAGGTGAAGAAGTTTCCCCTGAGCTCCTTCTTGGAGTTATTGCTGACTATGTTATATTTCTAGTCCCTAACTTTAACTACCCCACAAGTGGAAAGCTCATCTCCACACTTACCCTGTCAAGCCCCTTAATACATTTAAGGACCTCACCTGCAGTTTTCTCTTTCCTCGAGGGAAAGTAGTTCTGAACACTTCAACTTTTCCTGGTAATTATAGTTTCTATAGGTGGAATCTTATGGCTGAATCACGGTGAGGGCAGGGCTGGAAAATGCAGTGATCCGTTCAAAGGTCCACTGACTTCAGTGGGACAGGAAGATCCCGCAAGCAGGAGGGACTTTAACATTGTGCCCTATGTCCTGGTATGGGCTCATGAGCTCTCTTGCATTTTCTCCAGTCCCTCTATGTCCTTTATGTAATTTGGAGATCTCCTACACCTTGTTAGGGATGAGAATCAAAGGTTATCAGGGCTGGTGGGAACGTGAAACTCAAAGCAGATCAGCCATGATCTTATTGAATGGAGATGGAGATGGAAGATCGAGGCTCAAAACTCAACCCTATTAAGAATAGAATCCCTACAGTGTAGGAGAGGCCATTCGGCCCATCTAGTCTGCACTGACTCTCTGGCAGAGTATCTTACCAGGCCCTCTCCCCTATCCTATCCCCATAACTCCATACATTTAGCATGGCTAATCCACCTGACGTACACATCTTTGGACACGAAGGGGCAATTTAGCACAGCCAGTCCACCTAACTCGATTAGATTAATGTGTAAATCCCTGATTTGTCATTAGAGATTTAAAATGAAAAATATGATGATGTCCACAATGTTATTCTTGAGTCAATTTTCACTGGTGGAAGAACTTTCTAAAGTCAGAAAGGTACAAAACAGAACTTTCTTTAATTTTACTCACCGTAAAAATCTCTTTGATGGAATGAGATGTTGTCGGCTTCCAACCAATATTTTTTCTTTCAACTTTGAAACATTTTTCCTCCTGTTACGGTCTGTGTCGGGAAAACATAAATCAAAATAACCAGATTTACTGAATGATTTCCAAAAAAGATTACCAACAAGATTTCACTTTTTGTAACTTTTACTTTTAACACGAAACAAAACAGTCACAAAGTCACATGCCTTAGCTGGCAAATAATACTTCAAATCAAAAAGTAAATTTCGCTCTAAATAGTCAGTGCTACAAAGATATATCTAACACAACCACAAGCATTCACATCACTCTTCACTCAAATGTGACACTTTGTTGCCACACAGTTCCACCATATGCTGTTCTTTATTCCCAAAGCAAATGGCAGAAGTCTTACCTGGCAACAAATTTCACCTTCGAGTTTCATGGTACAATTATCATCAGCAAAGCAGACTTCTAGGAACCTGCTCCCCCTCGGGTCTCATCAGCCCTGATAGTGTAGCTGTCCAGAGTTCCTTTTCAACTAACCAACCCAAAACACCCCAATCTACAGTTTAGCCAGTTGTCCCAGCTCTTTAGCATCTTCAAACTATTCACACAGCTTATCCAGTTTTAGACATTTTTTACCAGCTTACATAGTACCTCCAGGAGCTCCTGTCTCATCTCCTGCCAAAGACATAAACTAACCTCTTCCCAAGAGTGAATTACTTCTTCCTCTCACACAAATTTGGTGTATTCCTCGTCGTGTCTCTTTTTTTTCATCTGAATGCTTATCACCTTCACCCTCCAGCTCTTCTGCTTGTCACTCTCTTCTGTATCTGCAGCTTTGCTTTGTATGACTTCTTTAACTTCCTATCTGTTGATCCTGCTTCCAGATCAAGGACACCATGTCACATGGATGAGTATTTCTTATTATCCAAGGGAATTACAATTGATCCCTTTACATTGGAGGCAAACACAAAGGCTGGAATCTTACCACCACTCATGCTGGCGGGATTCTCCCATTGCACTGCAGTGAACGGAAATTTGGTTGGCCGTCAAATTCTCCGACCTCGCTGCAGCAGGGGCGTGGTTTAAACGGCAGGTAAGATCACACCCAAAATCCTTTTTAAACATTCTTAAAATAAATTAGGTCCCCTAGATATTTTAAATAAATTGCAAACTTTCCTTACTGTGTTGTTACTCAACGTAGCAGGTGATGGAAGAATTTTTTTCAGCTTACTGTTGAGGAAGCCTATTTTTGTGTTCAGAAATTCATGATCCCTGTTTGCTATGTTACTTTCAGAAGTTCAAAAGGCAATTTTTTTTTAATGTTCAAAATCCATTTTGAACAGACCTATTTTCTTTGAAAATGGTTCTCTTCAATAAAAAACAGCCTTTCAAAAGCAAAGAACAAGTCCATTCCCTATTTACTGAAGCCAATTGTGGTTTGTAGGGCAGTCGGATAGTCATTGATTATCAAGTTAAATTTCATTCTGCAGCTGAACAGTCAGCTACAAAATTGAGTACTTACCCTTTGTCAATTATTGAGTTATTCAGATTAATGATGAGGGAACTTTTAAAAATATTGTCACAAGTCTAGATCTAGATCCAGGATCAGATTCAGACCTACACTCAGATCCAGTCCTAGGCCCAAGCCTAATTCCAGATTCAGGCCCAGGTCCACAATCAGGTTGAGGTTCAACCTACCCTCAGATTCTAGCCCAGGCTCAGGCCCACGTTCAGATTCTAGTGCAGGCTCAAGCCTATGCTCAAACTCAGGCTCAGATTCTAGCCCAGGCTCAGGCCCACACTCAGATTCAGGCATAGGGCCAGGCCCACACTCAGATTCAAGCTCAAGCCCATGCTCTGTTTCAGGTTCAGATTCAGGCCCATGCTCAGATTCAGGCCCATGCTCAGATTCAGGCCCATGCTCAGATTCAGGCCCATGCTCAGATTCAGGCCCATGCTCAGATTCAGGCCAAGGCTCTGTTCTGCACTCAGATTCAGGATCAGATTCAGACCCAGGCCCACACTCAAAATCAGGCCAAAGGCTTGGGTCCATGCTCAGATTCAAGCCCAGGTTCAGACCTGCAGTCACATTCAGCCTCAGTCACAGGCCCATGCTCAGAAACAGGCTCGGCTCCATGCCCACACTCATACTCAGGCACAGACCCATGCCCATGCCCACATTCAGGCTCAAGCTAAGGCCAATACTCAGACTCAGGATCAGGCTCAGCTGAATTCCAGGCTCAGGCTCAGATCAATTTTGTCAGCCAGAAATGGGGTATAGTACATAAACTTGTGGAAGAGGAGGGCAAACGAAAGGAAAGATATTGGGAAGTGCTGTTCACAAGTTAGCAGGTTATTTATTATTTTATCTTCCAAGCAGCTGGCCATATATTTCATGACATCAGCAGCAATTACTGAAGGGATTTTGCTTTGGGAATTCACCAGCTAAAAAATCTGTGATCAAACCAAATTCTCAAACCTGTTGGCATTCAAGATCTCATCTACTGTCTAAAAGGTATAGGCACATAGAGCAGAATTCCCTGTTTTCGAGAGTAAGTGCAGTGGTGGAGAGCAAACCTACTGCTTAGTACAAATACAGACAGATCCATGGGCAGCGACTGTAAATGCACTCTGCCCACCAAGCTGTGAAGGATTTTAATTGAGCACACTACCCTTGCCACTCCCTGGAGTGGGAGGACAATGTGGGCACCATGAATAGCCCACATGGCCCATGCAGCCCATGACTGTCTCAACTCTCTGACTCCTGACTCTGCCCCAGTAGCATCTCTACTCTCTGAGTCTTGACAAAAGCTCCACACTTCAGATGTTGACATTCATTGAATTCCCCATTGTCCTTATGACACTTTCTCCTTTCCCAGCATCCTGTTTATCATTCCCCATGTGACCCATTCCTCTTGTATCACATTAACTTCACCTCCCCCCCTTTTCCTACTCCAGAGTCAGCTTGCATCCCCTCCCATACATTTACCTGATATCCCATTCACCCTCCTTATTTGTCAGTATTTCAGTAAGCCTTGTTTGGATCCATATTCCCACCCCTCAGTCTCCCCATGGACTGCCATCATTCCCCCTCATCCTCCACCCTCTTGTAAAGACTGCCTGCCCATTTGTCCTCTATCAATTTGTTATCTTCCCCCTCTATCCCCATTCCCGGTCAGCATGCTGGTCTTGGAATGTTCAGTCGTGTTTGACTGCCACTGCACAGTTGTGCCCTTCAGGACAATGGTGGCACCCATATGGAGAGGAAGAACCTACCCCACTCATCCCCACCCATTCACTCTAGTTCTCTCCACAAAGACCAGTTGAGTGCTTCCACTGTGTTTTGTTCTTTCACTCTGGTCCAGTGCTGGATGAATGCCCTGGTGGTGTGGGGTTTTCAGGATGGACATGAATCCTCTCGATACATGCTCATGGTATTTTAATACTGTGCTAAATTACCAATAGTGTGCCATAGTTTTGATGTGGAGTTGCCGGCGTTGGACTGGGGTAAGCACAGTAAGTAGTCTCACAACACCAGGTTAAAGTCCAACAGGTTTATTTGGTAGCACCAGCTTTCGGAGCGCCGCTCCTTCATCAAATAAGTGCAGGATTTGTTTCACAAACAGGGCATATATAGACACAAACTCAATTACAAGATAATGGTTGGAATGCGAGTCTTAACAGGTAATCAAATCTTTACAGGTGCAGACAATGCGAGTGGAGAGAGGGTTAAGCACAGGTTAAAGAAGTGTGAATTGTCTCCAGCCAGGACAGTTAGTGAGATTTTGCAAGCCCAGGCAAGTCGTGGGGGTTACAGATAGTGTGACATGAACCCAAGATCCCGGTTGAGGCCGTCATCATGTGTGCGGAACTTGGCTATCAGTTTCTGCTCAGCGATTCTGCGTTGTCGTGTGTCGTGAAGGCCGCCTTGGAGAATGCTTACCCGAAGATCAGAGGCTGAATGCCCTTGACTGCTGAAGTGTTCTCCGACAGGAAGGGAACACTCCTGCCTGGTCATTGTCGAGCGGTGTCCATTGTTGTAGCATCTGCGTGGTCTCGCCAATGTACCATGCCTCGGGACATCCTTTCCTGCAGCGTATCAGGTAGACAATGTTGGCCGAATCGCAAGAGTATGTACCGTTTACCTGGTGGATGGTGTTTTCACATGAGATGATGGCATCCGTGTCGATGATCTGGCATGTCTTGCAGAGGTTGCTGTGGCAGGGTTGTGTGGTGTCGTGGTCACTGTTTTCCTGAAGGCACAGTAGTTTGCTGCGGACAATGATCTTTTTGAAGTTGTGCGGTTGTTTGAAGGCAAGTCATGGGGGTGTGGGGATGGCCTTGGCGAGATGTTCATCGATAACATGTTGAAGGCTCCGGAGAAGATGTCGTAGCTTCTCCCTGGGGATCACATGGTCTGGAATAGGGGGGTGGGGGTGAGTTAATAGGTTGTAATGAACAAAGCATCGTAGCTGTGAGGGACAGCTCGGTGGATAGGATATTGGTATGTAGATAGGCTGGAAAATTGGGCGGGGATCCTGGATTCAGGATTCAATCCTGGACCGGGGAGCGGCGCGGGCTTGGAGGGCCGAAGGGCCTGTTCCTGTGCTGTATTGTTCTTTGTTCTTTGTTCTCCGCTCCGGGCAAGTACTGGACGACAAAGGGTACTCTGTCTGCTGTGTCCCATGCTTGTCTTCTAAGGCGGTCTGTATGGTTTTTCACTGTGGTGCATCAGAACTGTCGATCGAAGAGTTGAGCGCCAACTCCTGTTCTTACGAGGGCATCTTTCAGCATCTGCAGGTGTCTGTTGCGATCTTTCTCATCTGAACAGATCCTGTGTATACGGAGGGCTTGTCCGTAGGGGATGGCTTCTTTAACGTGTTTAGGGTGGAAGCTGGAGAAGTGGAGCATCGTGAGGTTATCCGTGGGCTTGCGGTACAGTGAAGTGCTGAGATGACCGTCCTTGATGGAGGTGCGTGTGTCCAAGAATGCAACCGATTCTGGAGAGTAGTCCATGGTGATCTGATGGTGGGATGGAACATTTTGATGTAATCATATAGTTTCAGTGATTGTTCACCATGAGTCCAAAGTAAGAAAATGTCATCAATATATCTAGTGTATGGCTTCAGTTGAAGGTCCTGTGCGGTGAAGAAGTCTTGTTCGAAACTATGCATGAAGATGTTGGCATATTGAGGTGCGGATTTGGTCCCCATGACGGTTCCATGTGTCTGGATGAAGAACTGGTTGTTGAAGGTGAAGACATTGTGGTCCAGGATGAAGCGAATGAGTTGTAGAATTGCATCTGAAGATTGGCAGTTGTCAGCGTTGTGTACTGAAGCAGTTGCAGCAATGCCATCGTTGTGGGGGATGCTGGTGCAGAGTGCCGAGACATCCATTGTGACGAGGGAGTGTTGCTGGTTCAACTGCTCCATGGGTGCTGTGTTTCTGTAAGAAGTCCGGAGTGTAGTGACAGAAGCTGGGGGTTCTTTGTACGATGGGTTTCAGAATGCCATCAACGTAGCCAGAGAAGTTCTCACACAGAGTCCCATAGCCTGATACGATGGGGCGGCCGGGTGTGTTGGCCTTGTGTGTCTTTGGGAGGCAGTAGAGATTTCCAACACAAGGAATACGTGGGATGAAAGCACGAAGGGTGCTCTGAAGGTCTGGATCAAAGGTCTTGATCAGCCTGTTGAGTTGACGGGTGTGTTCTTTGGTCGGATCTGTGGGTAACTGTCTGTAGTGTTCCTCGTTGTTCAGTTGTCGGTACACTTCTTTGCAGTAATGCGTTCTGTTCAGTATGATGGTGGCCCCTCCTTTGTCTGCTGGTTTGATGACAATGTTGCGGTTGGTCTTGAGAGCGCGGATGGCATTGCGTTGTGCTTGGGTGACATTTGGGGCTGCCTTGTGAGTGCAGCTGATGAATCTGGCATTGACGCACCTCCTTACAGCTTGAGCATACATGTCGAGCTGAGGGCAGCAGCCTTCCAGACGAGTCCAATTCGACTCTTTCCTCTTCTGTCGCTGCACCGCAGATCTCTCTGTCGGCTGTTCTGGTTCATTGGCTGTCTCATCGGCTTCACTGTTGGCCTCTTGGGGTTTGTGGAAAAACTCCCAGAGCCTCATTCGCCTGATGAATTCCCCTGTGTCTGCTGTGAGACTGATGGGGTCTATTTTGGTGGTGGGGCAAAAATTGAGCCCTCGGCTGAGAACTTCGATTTCATCTGGTTGAAGTGTGTAGTCCGACAAGTTGACAATGGACTTCCCTGCTGTGGTACTGTTTTCTACTATGGTACCGGGGGAGGCTTGGTTGCTGCTGTTGATGATGTCGAGTTTCTCAAGTTTCCTGTTCTTGGTGTGCATGTAGATGGCGTAGTTCCTTTGTCTCGTCTGCTTGGCAGTGTTTCGCAGCTGGTCTGTGTCCTGAGCACAAGTTGAGAATATGGACTCTATCTTGGTTTCCAGCTTGCAGCATCTGCTGTAGAGCTGGTGTGAGGTGGTGGAGGAGTGTGAGAGAGGAAGAGGAAAGAGTCGAATTGGACTCCTCCGGAAGGCCGCTGCCCTCGACCTGACATGTATGCCCAAGCTGTCAGGAGGTGCGTCAATGCCAGATTCATCAGCCGCACTCAGAAGACATCCCCGAACGCCACCCAAGCACAACGCAACACCATCCGCGCTCTCAAGACCAACTGCAACATTGTCATCAAACCAGCAGACAAAGGAGGGGCCACCGTCATACTGAACAGAACGGATTACTGCAAAGAAGTGTACCAACAACTGAACAACGAGGAACACTACAGACAGTTACCCACAGATCTGACCAAAGAACACACCCGTCAACTCAACAGGCTGATCAAGACCTTTGATCCAGACCTTCAGAGCACCCTTCGTGCTCTCATCCCACGTATTCCTTGTGTTGGAAATCTCTACTGCCTCCCAAAGACACACAAGGCCACCCCATCGCATCAGGCTACGGGACTCTGTGTGAGAACTTCTCTGGCTACGTTGAGGGCACCCTGAAACCCATTGTACAAAGAACCCCCAGCTTCTGTCACGACACTACAGACATCTTACAGAAACTCAGCACCCATGGAGCAGTTAAACCAGCAACACTCTCTCGTCACAATGGATATCTCGGCACTCTACACCAGCATCCCCCACAATGGCAGCATTGCTGCAACTGCTTCAGTACTCAACGCCGACAACTGCCAATCTCCAGACGCAATTCTACAACTCATCCGCTTCATCCTGGACCACAATGTCTTCACCGTCAACAACCAGTTTTTCATCCAGACACATAGAATAGCCATGGGGACCAAATTCGCACCTCAATATGCCAACATCCTCATGCACAGGTTCGAACAAGACTTCTTCACCACACAGTACCTTCAACTGACGCTATACACTAGATATATTGATGACATTTTCTTACTTTGGACTCATGGCAAACAGTCACTGAAACAACTATATGATGACATCAACAAGTTCCATCCCACCATCAGATCACCGTGGACTACTCTCCAGAATCGGTTGCATCCTTGGACACGCATTTCCACCAAGGACGGTCATCTCAGCACCTCACTGTACCGCAAGCCCACGGATAACCTCATGATGCTCCACTTCTCCAGCTTCCACCCTAAACACGTTAAAGAAGCCATCCCCTACGGACAAGCCCTCCGAATACACAGGATCTGCTCAGATAAGAAGGATCGCAACGGACACCTACAGATGCTGAAAGATGCCGTCGTAAGAACAGGATGTGGCGCTCAACTCATCGATCGACAGTTCTGACCCGCCACAGTGAAAAGCCACACAGACCTCCTCAGAAGACAAACACGGGACACGACGGACAGAGTACCCTTCGTCGTCCAGTACTTGCCCGGAGCGGAGAAGCTACGACATCTTCTCCGGAGCCTTCAACATGTCATCGATGAACATCTCGCCAAGGCCATCCCCACACCCCCAATATTTGCCTTCAAACAATCGTGCAACCTCAAACAGACCATTGTCCGCAGCAAACTACCCAGCCTTCAGGAAAACAGTGACCACGACACCACACAACCCTGCCACAGCAACCTCTGTAAGACGTGCCGGATCATCGTCACGGATGCCATCATCTCACATGAGAACACCATCCACCAGGTAGACGGTACCTACTCTTGTGACTCGGCCAACATTCTCTACCTGCTACGCTGCAGGAAAGGATGTCCCGAGGCATGGTACATTGGCAAGACCATGCGGACGCTACGACAACGGATGAATGGACAGCGCTCAACAATCACCAGGCAGGAGTGTTCCCTTCCTGTTGGGGAACACTTCAGCAGTCAAGGGCATTCAGCCTCTGATCTTCGGGTAAGCGTTCTCCAAGGTGGCCTTCACGACACACGACAACGCAGAATCACTGAGCAAAAACTGATAGCCAAGTTCTGCACATACAACGATGGCCTCAACTGGGATCTTGGGTTCATGTCACATTATCTGTAACCCCCCCACGACTTGCCTAGGCTTGCAAAATCTTACTAACTGTCCTGGCTGGAGACAATTCACACCTCTTTAACCTGTGCTTAACCCTCTCTCCACTCACATTGTCTGCACCTGTAAAGACTGGATTACCTGTTGAGACTTGCATCCCAACCCTTATCTTGTAATTGAGTTTGTGTCTATATATGCCCTGTTTGTGAAACAAATCCTGCACTCACCTGATGAAGGAGCGGCGCTCTGAAAGCTAGTGCTATCAAATAAACCTGTTGGAATTTAACCTGGTGTTGTGAGACTACTTAGTGTGCCATAGTCTGCTCATCAGTATACTTCATTTTTGGAATTGGCAGAGATTACGTGGGTGGAATTCTCCCACATGTTGAGTGCAACATATTAAGCTTGCCTGCTGTCACACTGTGCTGCTCCTGATGGGCTGTATATTGCTCTACTGGGGAAAACCAGTTCCTGCCTCCATCTCCATGCTGGGCTGGTCTTCATGGACGGCACCATGCTGCTGGACCCATGGATCCTCTTGTGTCACTGACTCAGATCAGTAGTGTGCCTGGGGTTGGGGAGTACAGAGGCCTCCCCCGTTCTGCCCTCCCCCCCTTCCCCCCTCCCCCACCCTCTCCCCCCCCCCCTCTCCCCCTCAAACTCAGCAGTGCCACACATCAGTGTTTATCTGGACAGCACTGTGCTGAAGGACTCATGCAGACACACAACAAAGATCCGAAGTTCAACTGGGGGTGGGGTGCGAGGTGAGGCTGCGGGTTGGAGTGGACTGACGAAGACAAGGTAATAAAAGGAGGGCCATACAAGGAGGGAGGAGAGGGCTCATGATGGCAGGGCAGAGGGGCAAGGAAGTGGTTAAAGAAGATAAACACTGGAAGGCAGAGGGAAATCCGAGGGGAGGGATGCCGGACCTTGACAAACTTCTTTTAAAAAATCTGAATGCATTGCGTTATAGCTCTTCTGAGAGATTAACTGTTCGCTTGTAGGTTGCTGGTATATGAAGTCGCATAGAATCTACAGAGCAGAAGGAGGCCATTTGGTCCATCGAGTCAGCATAGATCACAGTCCCACCCAGGCGTCTCAAACAATAGCACATTGTTCACTGGAAGGGAATGCACACAGACTGCAGGTTATGGGGTGTGTGTGTGTTAGTGTGTCACATTAAGGATGGTTCATACAAACGCTAAACAGGTCGAGGCTGCAGTGCTTTGTGAAGGTCATTCTTTTTCATAATCCTCTGTCAAGGTTCCCATTTAAGTTCTGGGGCTGGCAGACAGGAGTTAGAGAATGCAGACAGTCCTGCTGTGAAATGGAAAGGAATCACAGACGACAAGCATTCCAGGGGCTATGTGGACCTCACAGTCAGAAATCAGAGAAAGGAGACGGTGTAGAAGAGCAGCAGACATGCAGCAGGAGTAATCACTGCAGCATGATGTACCCCAGCTGCAGGGAGGGGCAAGGACTGCGTGCTTCGCCTTTAAAATGCACAGCTTGTTGTGCAGGACTGTCTTACAGTCAATGTCCCGGGACATGGCGGGCTCTGTACTGGGCTACAGAAGGTACGATGTTGGGCACAGGAGGCATCTGCAGCCTGTAGATAAGGAACACATTATATAAGGAGTGGGGAGGGGGGGAGGGAGCCTGTGTGGTGGTGGTGGATGATGTGTATGTGAGGCTGGCATTCAGCAAGAACAATAAGATAGATGTGATGGTGATGTTGTGAAAGCCTTGTTGAGAGTGAGTGTTGATATGTGTCTTTCACTAATGGATGTGTGAGATCCATGAAGAGTGTGGTTGTCTGAGTACAAGTTGCTACACTGAGAGTTTGAGCTAAGAGAGGACTTATCCTGGCAGAGTGGATAATATCATTCATCTGCTTCCTGCTCTGTGTGGCACTTTGTGGGCGAGTTCCAGCCATGCTGACCTCCTGGGCAATGGCCAGTGAAGTGAGGTTGGTTTGCTTCTTTGGGCCATCTCTGGGGTAGAGCACATGCTATGGACCTGGACTCCCTGAATAAGGACTTGCAGGCCCTGGCAGTGAAAGCAGGTGCTGCCTTCCTTTTGAGGCTACTCACCTTTGCTTCCTGATGTGTTGGAGGGTCTCTGAAGACAGGTGAGCTGGAGAGTGATATGAGTGTGCTGGACTGGTGTTTAAGTATGGTGCTGGGATTTTCGAACCCACCAGCTGACAGTGGGCAGAAGAATCAGTGGCTGGCCCGCAGGTGATTCTGAGGGGAACTTCCAAGCGCAGAACCTGCTGCGGAATCTCGCCATTTTGGCCAGTGGGACAATTGCTACTTAAGCTGCCTGTCACTGCATATGGTCTAAAAATGGAGAATTCTGCCCTCCAGATAGTGCATGTAAATTGACACCTGAGGGTAAAACCTGTAACTACAATGTGACGGCTGACTAAGCCAAGTTGAATAAGCAATTTTGGGATTGCAGTTGAAACATTGGGAATGATCAGCGAGGAACAATGGTCGCTTCTGAAGATGCTGAATTTTTAATGAGCCAATTATTAAAAATCAATGAAGGACTCAACACAAGAATTGTTTTATTGGTGACCCAAGTTAATACAGTACACAAGTAGGAAATATAGAAATAATTGCAAGTTTGGACACTTTCTATACTCAGAACCGTCATCCCACTGATGCCCTGTGAACACAGCTATACACAAGAAGAGAATCACTTCAAATTCATACATGAGCAGTATTGTTTTAGTATACAGGTTACATAATGATTGTAGAATCATAAGATTATACCGCACAGAAGAAGCATGTTCAGTCTATCATGCCCACTGCTAGTTCCTTGAATGATCCACGTTAGTCTCACTCACCTGTGTTTTGCCTGAGGCCCTTGTACATTGTAAAAAAAATCTTTAACAGAACACAGGCATTGCTGGCTAGGCCAGCATTCATTGCTCATCCGTAATTGCCCTAAAAAAAATGGTGGCAGGCTGTCTTCTTGCACTGTTATAGTCCATGTGATGTAGGTACACCCACAGTGTTGTTAGACAGGGAGTTCCAGGATTTTGAGCGTGCAAGTGAAGCATAGGAACAATATTCCATCACACTCCTGATTTGTGCTTCGTAGATGGTGGACCGGCTTTGGGGAGCCAGGAAGTTATTTATTCTCCACCAAGTTCACAGCCTCTGACCTGCTCTTGTAGCCACAGTATTTAAATGGCTAGTCCAGTTCAGTTTCTGGTCAATGGTAATCTTCAGGATGTTCATAGTAGGAGATTCAGTGATCGCAATGACATTGAATGTTAAGGAGAGATGGTTGGATTATCTCTTGTTGGACATGTTCATTGTCTGGCACTTGTGAGGTACGAATGTTACTTGCCACTTATCAGCTCAAGCCTGGATATTGTCCATGGCTTGCTGCATATGGCTAAGGACTGCTTTAGTATTTGCAGAGTTGCAAATGGTGCCAAATGTTTTGCAAACAGTGAAAATCCCCATTTTTGACCTTATGATGAAAGGAAAATCATTGATGAAGCAGCTGAAAATGATTAGGCCTAGGACACTCCCCTGAGGAACTCCTGCAATGGTCCTGAGACTGAGATGATTGATCTCCAACAACCACAACCACCTTTCTTTGTGCTAGGTATGACTCCAACCAGCAGAAAGTTTCCCTCTGATTTCCATTGACTCCAGTTTTTTAGAACTATTTAATGCTATACTTGGTCAAATGCTGTCTTGATGATGAGGGCAGTCACTCTCCCCTCACCTCTGGAGTTCAGCTCTTTTGTCCATGTTTGAATCAAGATTGTAATGAGATCAGGAGCTGAGTGGCCCTGGCAGAACCCAAACTGGACATCAGTGAGCAGGTTACTGCTGAGTTAGCGCTGCTGATGACAGTGAAATATTTCAACCTTCTTTTGAAATATATTTATTTCAAATATATTATTTCATTAGCTTTCACAAACTCATTAGCTGTAATGAGTTTGTGAAAGGCGGCATATAAACGCAAATCTTGCTTTCCCTTTTTCTCTTCCACCACCTTTGCAGATAGTGCATTCCAGATCACAAAAACTCATTGTGTAAACAAGTCTCCATTAAGTTATGGTATAAAGCAGCAGAATGTAGGTTATATTTTGTGAGCATTCCTCAATATTAAAATACCATAAACGTGCTGTAGATATTGAATAAATATTCTTCCTGATCATCCCACTCTTGTGGATTGCAATTTAGAATGAAGAAACAAACAAATATTCTGATTGACACCAGCTTTGAAAGTTGATGTTCAATTTTTCAATGAACAGTTTAGAAGATGGTATGTTGTAATTTTTTCTGTGAACACAGCTGTTGTTTTTTTTTTAGATCATCTGTACTTGATGTATCTGGAGTTTGAAGCCTGTTTTTGTGTTTTATATAACAATTAAAAGCAGAGGATGATGTATTATCGAGCTCCATATACATAAGCGTCCCACACAGTCTGACCCCTGTTACTCGGGCAGAATGGGATGGAATGACAGAGTCGATAAAGAATCTCAATCACTCCATTAGATTCACTGCCTGCTTTGGAATCAGCTCAGCTGAGCTCCATTAGGTGAGGTGTTTGACCAAAAGCATTCAGGAAAATCTTTGAAAGCCAGTAACCTCTGGAGGGATGAAGGTCTATTAGACCCTCATTCAAAAATAATAAAAGTCAGATTAATGCTGCCATCCTAAGCTTTGAAAATGCAAATGTAATTGTTTATCTAAATGAGCTATTTGAATATTTCATTATTAAATAACCATCAGCATTCAGCTATAGTCAATGTCTCCTAATGCTGCTGAGCTGCTACCTTTATTCTAAAGTGTCGCTTTACAGTTAAAGTGGAATAGAAATGTTGAGCTACAGCAGTACCTTTCATTTTGCCGCTTGTCCCTGATTTTTTTATACAATAAAACAGTGACAGTTTGAGGTTATATATAGCACACAAATACATTGTGGAAGGTCCCAATTTGCATTCTGTCAATTAAAAACTTGTGACTAATTGTGCATGTGGACAAAGCCTATTGGTTTCCTCTTTTTGAAGCATATTATGCACATCTTAAAAAGACTTTAATGAGGATGCCTTGGGTTGCTTGGATTAGAAGCCAATTTGTTGTCAGCAAAAGGGAATATTTGGACCTACACATGGCATGTGGCAAGAAAACAAATGAAAGCTACGTGGAGTGATGAGCTATGAATGTTACAGTGATGCTTGTGGAGCTGGTTGTAGACATTCTATAGATGTATTTTTTTTACCTTACTCTCCTCCTCTCCCCCTACAAGTACGAGGGCATCATCTTCATCACCTTACAAGAACAGAAATGTGGTTGGATGGTATGATAAAGGCACACTGCACATGGGTGAGGTTTACTTTTGCTTCTCTTCCCTGTCCATAGACCAGTCTGGAAGATTCAACTTCAGGTGTACAAAGGGAATTTAACCAACCCTACATAAAGCAATAGAGATATATAGCCCAGTAAAGACCTTTTAGCCCATCATGTCTGCACAATTGAAAAACAATCACAGAACCCATTTTCCAGCACTTGGCCCATAATCTTGCCATTGCAAGTGCACATCTGAATACAACTTAAATGCTATGGGAGTCTCTGCCTCTACCACCTTTTCAGGCAGTGAATTCCAAACTCCCACCACCCTCTGGGTGAAAAACCTTTTCCTCACAGCCCCTCTAAATCTGCTGCCCTTACCTTAAATCTATGTCCCCTAGTCATTGATCCCTCCACCAAGGGGAAACATTTATTTATGTCTATCCTATGTACCTCATCATTTTATACATCTCAATCTGTCCCCCATCGTTACCTGCTGCAAGAAAAACAACCCCGGTTTATCCAATCTTTCCTCATAACTAAAACTCTCCAGCCCAGGCAACATCCTGGTAAATCTCCTTCGCAACCTTTCCAGCTATCACATCATCACAACAATGATCGGCCAATGATGCTTGTATATTCTTATCATTTCTTGCTGAGCTTGTTTCTTGTTGTACTTTTTGCCCATTTCTAGTTAACTTGAGAAGGTATTGGTGAATCATCTTTGTCGCAATTGTTTTGTTCACGTGGACCACTTGTTAGAGTGGCATCAAAAGTCAGCCCCAATGTGTCAACCGGATTCACTTGGTGGTGAACCTGTTGTGATTTTATCCAGCAGTTTCCTTAATGGGTTTGCTGGCACCAGTCCATAAATAATCACATTTATTCAATTCAGTTTCAGAGGTTACCATGTTAGTATTTGTATCCAGTATTGAAGCGACAGCACTCACACAGCCATTATAATTCTCCAGCCTATATTCTTGCACAGAGCAGCAATTCACAAAATAAACTCTTTAATTCCCTCTCAAGAAATGAGGAAACCCAACCAGAGGCCTTACTTTCCAGCAGGTGGGACATTTCAGAGTGGGTGGAGTAAGCTGGAAGGTGGGAGGCATGGGTAAAATCAGCTGTCATGGCAAAGATGCCGTGCCCATTGTCTACCTGCTGCCACTGGTATTTTACCAGTGGTGGGGTGGGTGCCGGGTGCCCAATTGATCATGGGCCCATTAAAACCCTTAAGTGGCCAATTAATACTGACTTAAGGGTCTCCTCCCACCATCACGGGTAGCTTGCCAGCTTTGGGATGTTTGCCAATGACATGCTGTTTGTCTGGCGGCCTTTTTGAGGGCAGTCAGGACTCATTTTTACACGTGGTTCAGGCAGGCATTGCAGTGAAAGGAAAGCGTTTGATATTTGAAAAAGAAGAATTGAAATAGTGAACATGTAGCCTGGTTCCAACCAAAAATTCTCTCCCTACTTCAATTTACTTACGTGACTTGCTTGTTGGCTTGCAAGGGATGCCAATGACACAATTCAAGGATGTGCACCCATGCCCTTTCCTCATGTCTCTCAGAATGAGAGCTGTTCTTCCAGACCTCACCCAAGTTACCACCCTTCGTATGTGATCCAAGACAGTCGCTAAGGGGCAACGCAGCCCACCCTATCCAATCCTGACCTAATGGCTACACAGCTGCTGTTTGCAGTCATTGCTTGGTGATCACAGGCAAGAACCCCGGGATGCAATCTTACGGAAAAAATTCTGAGGGCGTGATCTAACGGAAAAAATTTGAAGTTTGATTTGATTTATTATTGTCCCATGTATTAACATACAGTGAAAAGTATTGTTTCTTGCGCGCTATACAGAAAAAAAAACGTTCATGGAGAAGGAAACGAGAGAGTAGGTAAAGCAGAAGGTAATGTTACAGTCATAGCTAGGGTGTAGAGAAAGATCAACTTAATGCAAGGTAAGAACATAAGAACATAAGAAATAGGAGCAGGAGTAGGCCATCTAGCCCCTCGAGCCTGCCCCGCCATTCAATAAGATCATGGCTGATCTGACGTGGATCAGTACCACTTACCCGCCTGATCCCCATAACCCTTAATTCCCTTACCGATCAGGAATCCATCCATCCGCGCTTTAAACATATTCAGCGAGGTAGCCTCCACCACCTCAGTGGGCAGAGAATTCCAGAGATTCACCACCCTCTGGGAGAAGAAGTTCCTCCTCAACTCTGTCTTAAACCGACCCCCCTTTATTTTGAGGCTGTGTCCTCTAGTTTTAACTTCCTTACTAAGTGGAAAGAATCTCTCCGCCTCCACCCTATCCAGCCCCCGCATTATCTTATAAGTCTCCATAAGATCCCCCCTCATCCTTCTAAACTCCAACGAGTACAAACCCAATCTCCTCAGCCTCTCCTCATAATCCAAACCCCTCATCTCCGGTATCAACCTGGTGAACCTTCTCTGCACTCCCTTAGGTAAGTCCATTCAAAAGTCTGACAGCAGCCGGGAAGAAGCTGTTCTTGAGTCGGTTGGTACGTGACCTCAGATTTTTATATCTTTTTCCCGAAGGAAGAAGGTGGAAGAGAGAATGTCCTGGGTGAATGGGGTCCTTAATTATGCTGGCTGCTTTGCCGAGGCAGCGGGAAGTGTAGACAGAGACAATGGATGGGAGGGTGGTTTCCATGATGGATTGGGCTACATTCATGACCTTTTGTAGTTCCTTGCAGTTTTGGGCAGAGCAGGAGCCATACCAAGCTGTGATACAACCAGAAAGAATGCTTTCTATGGTGCATCTAAGGGGCGGCACAGTGGCGCATTGGTTAGCACTGCTGCCTCACAGCGCCAGGGTCCGAGGTTCATTTCCGGCCTCAGGTCACTGTCTGTGTGGAGTTCACACATACTCCCCGTGTCGACGTGGGTTTCCTCCGGATGCTCCGGTTTCCTCCCACAGTCCAATGTATATGCGGGTTATGTTGATTGGCCATGCTAAATTGACCCATGTCAGGGGGATTAGCAGGGTCAGTGCGTGGGTAATGGGAATAGGGCCTGGGTCGGTTGTGGTCAGTACAGATACGATGGGCCGAATGGCCTCCTTCTGGACTGTAGCGATTCTATGATCCTATGATCTGTAAAAGTTGGTGAGAGTCGTATCTAACATGCCAACTTACCTTAGTCTTCTGAGAAAGTAGAGGCGTTGGTTCTTAACTATAGTGTTGGCATGGGGGGGGACCCAGACAGGTTGTTGGTGATCTGGACACCTAAAAACTTGAAGCTCTCGACCCTTTCTACTTCGTTCCATTGATGAAGACGGGCATGTTCTCCTTTACGCTTCCTGAAGTCGATGACAGTCTCCTTCGTTTTGTTGACATTGAGGGAGAGATTATTGTCGCCGCACCAGTTCACCAGATTCTCCATCTCATTCCTGTACTCTGACTTGTCATTGTTTGAGATCCGACCCACTACGGTGGTGTCGTCAGCAAATTTGAAAATTGAATTGAACCGGAATTTGGCCGCACAGTCATAGATGTATAAGGAGTATAGTAGGGGGCTGAGAACACAGCCTTGTGGGGCACCGGTGTTGAGGATGATCGTGGAGGAGGTGCTGTTGCCTATCCTTACTGATTGTGGTCTGTGAGTTAGGAAGTTCAGGATCCAGTCATAGAGGGAGGTGCTGCGGCCCAGGCCACGGAGTCTGGAGATGAGTTTCGTGGGAATAATAGTGTTGAAGGCTGAGCTGTAGTCAATAAATAGGAGTCTGACATAGGTGTCCTTGTTATCTAGGTGTTCCAGGGTTGAGTGCAGGGCCAGGGAAATGGTGTCTGCTGTGGACCTGTTGCGGTGATAGGCAAACTGTAGTGGATCCAGGTAGTCCGGGAGGCTGGAATTGATTCGTGCCATGACTAACCTTTTGAAGCACTTCATCATGATGGATGTCAGAGCCACCGGCCAATAGTCAGTAAGGCACGCAGCTTGGTTTTTCTTAGGTACCAGGATGATGGTCGTCTTCTTGAAGCAGATAGGGACCTCAGGTTGTTGTAAAGAGAGGTTGAAGATGTCTGTGAATACCTCCGCCAGCTGATGCATGCAGGATCTGAGTGCTCGTCCGGGTACCCCATCTGGGCCAGTCGCTTTCCATGGGTCGACCTTTAAGAAAGCTGCTCTGACATGTGCAATGGTGACCTCAGATACAAGTTCATCCAGGGCTTCTTGGGTGGAGGGCATGCTCTCGCTGACCGAGTGCTAAACGGGAGAGAATTGTGCAGGTTTTTTGGACAAGCTGTGAGTCGCAATCTTATGGCACTTAGTGCAAAAAAAGTGTCTGGATGCAATTCTCACCTGCAGGAGGGGGCGGAGTCTGAGCTCACTGGGAAGCCGGCTGCTGAGGTCTTGGGACACCATTGCGCAGGTGCCCAATCTGCTAGTATACTGGGAGACCAGGATCCACCCCACACCCGATCTGCAGAGTTCCCCCCACTGATTGCTCCCGTCTATAGAGTTCCCTCCCTCCTACCCCAATCATCACCCCTGCAGAGTTCCTTCACTCCCTCCCATCTCGATCGGCATCCCGACAGAGTCCAGAGTTCCTCCCCCACACATCCCTTTTGCCACCCTGCAGAGTTCCTTCCCTCCCTCCCTGATCACCAACCTTTAATCTCCCATTTCTACCCCCGGCATACCTCCACTCCCACAGGTTCTACCTCCACTGAGGCCCCACCCCCTTGGCACTGCTCCTGGCACAGTTATGGTGACTAATGGGCAGTGCCAGGGTACCAGGTGGGCACTGCCAAACTGGCACTGTCCCATGGGCACTGCTCGGTCCTGCCCCCAACCACTCGGGGGAGGCTTCAATACCTCCAATCCCCCGGTGAGGCCATCACATCAGGCGTCCCGCTGATTTTTCGACTGACGAAGGGTTAAGATAAGTGAACCCAGACAATAACATCCGGGTCTCCTTAATGACATTTAAAAATGTTATTAATATTTAAATTGGCTTCATGCCCAGAATGGGCGTGAAGCCAATTTCTCTGGCAAAACGGTGCCGGTACAATTGGGGGAGCCGAGAAACCGGGCACGTTTCTTGTTTTTCGCCTCTTGCCCAATCTTACCGCCTTGCCTCGCCGGAAGTCAGGCAAGACAAGGTCGCAAGATCGAGCCCTTGGTTAAAATTCCTCAGCCTCCAGTCCAGGATCTTTGATGTCCACAAATCCTGTGAATGGCCTGGAGAATTTCCTTGTTTGCATGGGTTAACTGGCGATCAAACCTGGAGGACGCTCTTCTTGGTTCTCAACAAATGCTGATGTTAGTTTTAGTTTTTCATTTTGATTTTCTATTACACGTCAAGGCATAGCTTAACGGGATAAGGTCATTTCACTGAAGGAAGACATTTTTGAAAAGGAGATTGCAATGGGATAGAACATAGAACATAGAAAAGCTACAGCACAAACAGGCCCTTTGGCCCACAAGTTGTGCCGAACATGTCCCTACCTACTAGGCTTACCGATAACCCTCTATCTTACTAACTTCCATGAACTTATCCAAAAGTCTCTTAAAAGACCCTATCAAATCCGCCTCCACCACCACTACCGGCAGCCGATTCCATGCACCCACCACCCTCTGAGTGAAAAATGTACCCCTAACATCTCCTCTGTACCTACTCCCCAGCACCCTAAACCTGTGACCTCTTGTGGCAACCATTTCAGCCCTGGGTAAAAGCCTCTGAGAATCCACTCTATCAATACCCCTCAACATCTTATACACCTCTATCAGGTCACCTCCCATCCTTCGCCTCTCCAAGGAGAAAAGACCTAGCTCTCTCAACCTATCCTTATAAGGCATGCCACCTACTCCAGGCAACATCCTTGTAAATCTCCTCTGCACCCTTTCTATGGCTTCCACATCCTTTCTGTAATGAGGTGACCAGAACTGGGCACAGTACTCCAGGTGGGGTCTGACCAGTGTCCTATACAGCTGCAGCATTATCTCCTAATATCTAAACTCAATTTCTCTATTGATGAAGGCCAGTATTCCATACGCCTTCTTAACCACAGCCTCTACCTGCGATGCTGCTTTGAGCGTCCTATGAACCCAGACCCCAAGATCCTTCTGATCTTCCATACTGCCAAGTGTCTTACCCTTTAATATTATATTCTTTCATCCTATTTGACCTGCCAAAATGAACCACCACACACTTATCTGGGTTGAAGTCCATCTGCCACTTCTCCGCCCAGTCTTGCATCTTATCTATGTCTCGTTGCAACTGCTGTCATCCCTCTACACTATCCACAACACCACCAACCTTTGTGTCATCAGCAAACTTGCCAACCCATCCTTCCACTTCCTCATCCAGGTCATTTATAAAAATCACAAAATCATGAATGCAAGAGAATATCCATCACAGTACAACCTGGTATTCCATGCAGTAATGCCTATCTTTAGTACAATCTTATGGAAGTACCAAGAGCAATGATGCATGTGTCCAGCTCAGATCTAATTATATTTCGGCATTCTCTTCTGCTCTATGACATAGTGTTTGGAGATGTCAGCTGAGATATGACAGCTCAAGCTGATGCTTCATTAGCACACTGACATACTCATTTATTTAAATTATCTGCCAGGGTTGCAGTTAAATTCTGACCTTTCGTTCATCAAAACAGTTCAATGAGGGTGAGAAAAATTTACACCAATGATGTGTCAATTTAAATTGGAAGAAGTTTCCAGATTGCTGGGCCTAATCCAAAGGAGGCCCTGGGGCTTAAAGGGACTGACACATTCGAGATGGCTTAAGCTAAAGTAACTTTTAAACTTGCCGGTAAAAGTGATAAATACAAATCTCTACCGTTTGTTCAGATTTGATTCTAATCTTTGCAACACATCTGACAAATTATGTGAGGCCACACTACCACAAGGATTTGAAGAGGGTAAAGGTTTACCAGGATTTGATTTGATTTATTATTATCACATGTATTAGTAAAAAGATGAAAAGTATTGTTTCTTGCATGCTCTACAGACATAGCATACCATTCATAGAGAAGGAAAGGAGACAATGCACAATGTAGTGTTACAGTTAAGATCAACTTCGTGAGAGGTAGGTCCATTCAAAAGTCTGATGGCAGCAGGGTCGAAGCTGTTCTTGGATCAGTTGGTACATGACCTCTTTTTCCCGATGGAAGAAGGAGTATGTCCGGGGGAGTCCTTAATTATGCAGGCTGATTTTGTTTTATTGTTTTATTCATTCTTGGGACATGGATGTCGCTGGCTGGGCCAGCAATTAATGCCCATCCCTAGTTGCCTGAGGGCAGTTGTGAGTCAACCACATTGCTGTGGCTCTGGAATCGCATGTCGATCAGACAAGGTAAGGAAGCAGATTCCCTTCCCTAAAGGAGATTCGTGAACCAGATGGGTAATCGACAATGGTTTCATGCTCATCAGTAGATTCTTAATTCCAGATATTTTTATTGAATTCAAATTCCACCATCTGCCGTGGCAGGATTCGAACCCAGATCCCCAGAACATTAGCTGAGTTTCTGGATTAATAGTCTAGTGATAATACCACTAGGCCATCGCCTCCCCTTTTGTGAGGCAGCAGAAAGTGTAGACAGAGTCAATGGATGGGAGGCTGGTTTGCATGATGGATTGGGCTACATTCACAACCTTTTGTAGTTTCTTGTGGTCTTTGGCAGAGCAGGAACCATACCAAGCTGTGATACAACCAGAAAGAATGATGCATCTGTAAAAGTTGGTGAGAGTGGTAGCTGACATGCCAAATTTCCTTAGTCTTCTGAGAAAGTAGAGCCATTGGTGGACTTGCTTAACTGTAGTGTTGGCATGGGGGGACTGTGGTAAACCACTGGTAGCTTATTACCTGTATATGTGACATGCCTGGACACATCCCTACCGGCCCTACCCGAGATTCCTCCCCCCCCCCCCCCGCCCCCCCGGTCGAGGTATAAAGGCGACTGCTCCCCACCCCCCTGCCTCAGTCTGGACCAGTTCATCGGCGTGGGTGTGCTCCAAGTCTTTTGCTAATAAAAGCCTATTTGTTCTTGCATACAAACTAGTCTTTGCTCGATTGATGGTGCATCAGGGACCAGGACAGGTTGTTGGTGATCTGGACACCGAAAAACGTTACCTAGTTTGGTGGGTATAAGCTATGAGGAGAGATTGGACAAACTTGATTTATTTTCGAAGGCTGAAGGGCAAACTGATAGAAATTTACAAAATTATGTGAGGCATGGATAAAATGGATAGGTCAGAATCTTTTTCCCAGAGTAGAAATGTCAATTACAAGGGGACATATGTTTAAGGTAAAAGCGGGAAAGTTTACAGGAGATGTAAGAGACAAGTTTTTTTTTTACACAGAAGGTGGCAAGTGCCTGGAATGTGTTGCCAGAGGAGGTGGTAGAAGCAGCTATAACAGCAATGTTTAAGAGGCACCTTGACATATACATTAATAGGCAGGAAATAGAGGGATACAGACCTTGTAGAGGCAAAAAGGTCTTTAGTTTAGAAAGGCACCATATATTGGCACAGGCTTGGTGGGCCAAAGGGCCTGTTCCGGTGCTGTCCTGTTCTTTGTTCTTCTGTTTTTAATGTCAGTGTCTATTCCATTTATAGCATTGATATCCTCCAGACACTGTGGATAATCTGTACTCACCTGTCCACTGCATGGATAATATGTACCCTCCTGTACACTGTATAGACAATCTATACCCTGATGTATACTCTATGGATAATTTATACTCTCCTGTACACTGTATAGATGATCTCTAATAAATACAGAAACTGCTGATAGACTCAGCAGGTTTGGCAGCATCTGTGGAGAGAGAAACCGAGTCAATGTTTGTAGATCTGTAGAAGCGTCATATGGAACCAAAATATTAACTGTGTTTCTCTCCTCCCCACCCAGCAGCCTGTTGGTGCCATCATAGTGTTCCTTGGTCAGCTGCCCTGACTACAGCCTGAACTCCCCCCACCCCCACATCCCCCATGCAGTTCTGGTCACCACACCATAGGAAGGAAGTGATTGCACTCGAGAAGGTGCAGAGGAGATTCACCAGGATATTGCCTGGGATGGAGTGTTTCAGCTATGAAGGGAGACTGTATAGGCTGAGGTTGTTTTCCTTAGAACAGAGAAGGCTGAGGGGGGACCTCGTCGAGCTGTATAATATTATGAGAGCTATAGATAGGGTAGATGGGAAAAAAAAAACCTTTCCCCTTAGTAGAGGGGTCAAAAACTAGGGGGAGGAGATTTAGAGTGGACTTGAGGAAAAATATTTTCACTCAGAGGTTGGTGGGAATCTGGAACTCTGCTTGAAAGGGTGGTAGAGATGGGAACCCTCAACGTTTAAGAAGAATTTAGATGAGCACTTGAAACAATGGTGTACCAGGCTGCAGACCAAATGCTGGAAAATGAGGTTAGAATAGACCGGTGTTTGATGACTGGTGCAGACACAATGGACTGAATGGCTTCTTTCTGCGCTGTAAAGTTCTATGACTCAGGAGGTGACAGACACAACCTTCGCAATGGCACTCCACTTCATCCATTTTGACAAGGATCAGGCAAGCCAGGAAGCGAGAGCGACACATTTCCTCCGATGAGGAGGACATTGAAGTGGATGAAGTCCTTGAGGAAGAGAATGTCAGCCATGAAGCAATGGCAATGTCCAGATGAGGCAGGCGATCTCGAGACATGTTCATTGCTGCTAGATTCATGGAGGGTGATGAGGTGATCCTGTGAGGACATCCCATGATCTACACATGACTTCTATGAGCATTGCACTCCTACCTGACTAATGGTAGCACACACTTTGTGACAAGGTGATGCAGTGGGAAAGTGTCACCCCTCCTGAAATTACATCATCCTTTGGTGTGAAGGAAAAAAGTCTTACGCCAAGGCCTTCACCCTGGTTGCATTGGAGTGTTGACACAATCACCCTAGGTATGAGGCAGACAGACTCCTCCATGCAACCCTGAGGAATGTATGAAACGTCATTTCCTGATTTTTCCTAAGTTTGCCTTTTGGAGCTCCTACAACTGAGGCATGACAGAATGTAGAGGATCATCATTTGACTGGGAGTTCACAGATTCCTGGCCTCCAGCAATCTTCCCAGTGCTGGCACCCTGGGATGAACTTGTAGATGTTGTCAAAATGGATGTAGATCAGAGAAGTGAGATGCTCACAAAATTGTGACCCAGAGACTACTCGAGAACCAGGTGCCACTGCTCTGATGGAGGGTATGGGTGAGCACTGGGAAGGTTCTTCAATATTGGGCTCTGTGAATCCCTCCTCTGTGCTGATTTCAGGGCAGGAGTTGAGGGCCTGGCTTGTGGACTCTGTGGGCTACTTCCCAAATGCCCCGGTGACAAAGAAGAGGTCATTAGTGTATGGCTGGGGCCGAAATCATCGCCGACCTCCCCATCAGTATAGGAATGGTCAACGTCCTTTCTGGAGGCTGGATGACTCTGTCCTCAAAGTCCCTGAGGACCTTGCGTTATAGAGTCATTGAGCTTCTCAGCACAGAAAGAGGCTCTTCAGCCCATCACACCTGTACCACCCATCAAACACCCATCTATACTAATCCCATTTTCCAGCACCTGGTCTATAACCTTGTATGTTTAACCTATGTTGTTTCAAGCTCATCTAAATTCTTAAATGCTGTGAGGGTTCCCTTCCCTACCCCTCTTTCAGGCAGTGAGTTCAAGGTTCCCACCACCCTCTGGGTGAAAAACGTTTTCCTCAAATCACCTCTAAATCTCCTGCTCCTTACCTTAAATCTAAGGAGAACAACCCCAGCCTAACCAGCCTCTCTTGAAAGCTGAAATGCTCCATCCTCTGCACCCTTTCTAGGTCAATCACATCCTTCCTACAGTGCAGTGACCAGAACTGCACACAGTATTCCAGCTGTGGCCTAAAGAACATTTTATACAGTTTCACCATAACCTTCCTGCTCTTATATTCTATGACTTGGTTAATAAAGGCAAATATTGCATATGCCTTCTTAATCACCTTATCTATCTGTCCTGATGCCTTCAGGAAGGATGTGCTGACCTTGGAAAGGGTCCAGAGGGGGCTCACAAGAATGATCTCTGGAATGAAGAGCTTGTCGTGTGAAGAACGGTTGAGGACTCTGGGTCTGTACTCGTTGGAGTTTAGAAGCATGAAAGGGGATCTTATTGAAATGTACAGGGTACTGCGAGGCCTGGATAGAGCGGACATGAAAAACTAGAACCAGAAGGCACAACCTCAGGCTAAAGGAACAATCCTTTAAAACAGAGATGGGGTGGAATTTCTTCAGCCAGAGAGTGGTGAATCTGTGGAACTCATTGCCGCAGAAGACTGGAGGTCAGGGCATTGAGTGTCTTTAAGACGGTGATAGATAAATTCTTGATTGATAAGGGGATCAGGAGTTATGGGGAAAAGGCAGGAGAATGGGGATGAGAAAAAAAATCAGCCATGATTGAATGGCAGAGCAGGCCTAATTCTGCTCCTATGTCTTATGGTCTTCAGAGAGCTATAGACGTGCATACCAAGGTCCCTCTGATCCTCTGTACTTCCCACCATCCTACTCTTCATTATATATTCCCTAGCCTTGTTAGTCCTCTTCACACTTTTCAGGGTTAAATTCCATTTGCCCCTATTCTGTCATCTAACAAGCCCATCTATATCATCCTGTAATCTAAGGCTTAGTCCTCGCTATTTACCCTCCCACCAATGTTCGCGTCATCTGTGAACTTACTAATCACACCCCACATTAACGTACACAACAGCAAGGGACCCTGCACCAATCCCTGTGGTACACCACTGGACACAATCTTCCAGTTACAAAGACAACCTTTGACCATCACCCTCCTGCAACTAATCCAATTTTGGATCCAATTTGCCAAATTGCCCTGGATCCCAAGGGATCCTACCTTCTTGATCAGTCTCCCATGCGGGACCTTGTCAAAAGCCTTACTGAAGTCCATATAGTCTACATCAACCTCGCTACCCTCATCTGCACACCTATCCCTTCCTTGAATAATTCAGTCAAATTTGTTAGGCATGATCTCCGCCTGTCAAAGCCATGCTGACTATCCTTGCCTCTCCAAGTGGAGATTAATTTTGTCCCTCAATTTGTTTTCCAGAGATGTCCCTACCACTGATGGTAGACTCACTAGCCTGCAATTACCTATTTTTTCTCTACTTCTGTTCTTGAATAATGGTACCGCATTCACGTCATTGAGTTCTCCGGCACCTCTTCTGTGGTCAGAGAGGATTTGAAAATTAGCGTCAGAGCCCTTGCAATATCCTCCCTTGTTCTGCACAGCGGCCTAGGATACATCTCATCTGGGCCTGGGGATTTATCTACTTTTAAACCCACTAACATTTTCTTCTAAATGCTAATCTGTTCAATTATATCATTGTCCCCCTCCCTGCTCTCTCTCTACATTGTCCTTCTCCATAGTGAACACAGATGGAAAATACACATTTAATACCTTACCTACATCTTTCAGATTTACACACAGGTTGCCACTTAGATCCCATTCGGGACTCTTTCCCCATCTTCCCTTTGCCACCTTGGGATTTTCCTTTATTTTTCCTGCCAGTATTTTTTCATGTTCCCTCTTGCTCTCCTAATTTCTTTTTTCACTACTCTCTGCACTTTCCATACTCCCCTGGGCAATCCACTGTTATGAGCCTCCTGTAACTGCCATAAGCCTCCGTTTTCTTCTTTATCCAGTTCTGGGGTTGGCCGAAATGGCAGAGGGTGGTCTTTTGAATGCGGTGTCTGGTGGGGTGAAAAGTGAGGACAAGGGGGACCCCTGTCACGGTTTTGGGAGGGAGGGGAAGGGGTGACAGCAGAGGTATGGGGAATGGGTCAGACATGATAGTGTGCCCTGTAGGGTGGTAACCTCGATTAGAGATAGTTTCTTGATTAATAAGAGAGGGTGTTATCCCTTGACATCCAGAGTTCTCTGGACCTTTTGGTCCCATCCTCCACCTTTCCTTTGTGGGGTATTAGGAAAATTCCTTGTTCCAGTTATACTCAGACTCTCTACCACAACTCTTTTTTTCATTACATCGATGATGGTATCAGTGTTACTTCATGCTCTCGTCTGGACCTGGAAAGAATTATTGATATTGCTTACAATTTCCATCTTGCGCTCTCGCTCACATGGTCCATCTCCAGCACTTCCCTTCCCTTCCTTGATCGCTCTGTCTCCATTTCTGGTGATAGACTGACCATCAGTATTCACAATAAGCCTGCAGACTCTCACAGCTGCCTCGACTGCAGCTCCTCACACCCCACTCCCTGCAAAGGCTCCATCCCATTCTCCCAGTTTCTCCGCCTCCGTCACATCTGTTCCAAAGATGCCACCTTTGAAAACAGCATTTCTAATTTTTCCTTCATCATAAGACCATAAGACATAGGAGCAGAATTAGGCCACTCGACCCATTGAGTCTGCTCTGACACACAATCATGGCTGCTATTTTTCTCATCCCCATTCTCCTGCCTTTTCCCCATAAACCCTGATCCCCTTATTAATCAAGAACCTATCTATCTCTAATCATGGTTACTGCCCTACAGTAATTGACAGGGCACACATTCATGTCTGATCCATTCCCCATACTTCTGCCTTCACCCCTTCCCCTCCCTCCCAAAACCGTCTCAGGGTTCCCCCTTGTCCTCACTTTTCAGCCCACCAGACACCGCATTCAAAGGACCATCCTCTGCCATTTCCGCCAACCCCAGCATGATGTCACTGCTAAACACATCTCCCCCTCACCTGCCCGGTCAGCATTCCGGAGGGACAGCTCCCTCTGTGGCACCCTGGTCTACTCCTCCATCACCGCCAATCCCTCATTCCCTTCCCATGCAATTGCAGAGGTTGCAATATCTGCCCCTTTACCTCCTTACCACCCAAGGCCAAACACTCCTTTCAGGCAAAGCAACATTTCACTTGCACCTCATTAAATTTGGTCTACAGTATTCACGGCTCCCAATGCAGTCTCCTCTGCATTGTGGAAACTAAATACAGACTGGTGACCTCTTTGCAGAATGCCTTCACTCAGTCTGCAAGCATGACCCCCACCTTCCTGTCACTTGCCATTTTAACTCAGCACCTTGTTCTCATGTCCACATGTCCATCCTTGGCCTGCTGCAATGCTCCAGTGAAACCCAACCCAAGCTGGAGGAACAATATCTCGTCTTCTGATTAGGTATGTTACAGCCGTCAGGACTCAACATTGAGTCTAACAACTTTAGACCGTGAACTTTCTCCTCCATCTTCACCGTTCTTTTTAAATCCAAAACATTTTTGTCCCAATGCAAAACTCTCCTCCCCCTCCCCCACTGAGCCACCTGTTGCTTCATCTTTATTTTGCTTTCACTGAGTACTGACCTTTGTTCTGCTATTAACACATTCCGTTATGCCACTATCAGCATCTTCTTTCGTCCTTCACACTGCCATTAACACTCCCTCTTTGTCTCGTGCCCTACATATCTTTGTTCCAATCTCTCCAAACTCAAACCAATCACTGACCAGCTACTCTGCTCCAGTTACTCCACCCCCCTTTTATACAATATATAATCCATCTCATGCCTCCCTCTCTAATTCTGAAGAAGAATCATACGAACTCGAAACATTAACTCTGTTTCTCTCTCCACAGATGCTCGCAGATCTGCTGAGTTTTTCCAGCTTTTTCTGTATCTTATTTCAGATTTCCACCATCCACAATATTTTGTTTTTATAACAATAGGTTTTTATTTGGATAGACAGTATGGCGGACATTGATAAGAAGCCAGCATTTCTGCTCGGAAGGAAAATGCATCTGAACCCTAGTGCACACCAAGGAGTGATGTGTAGCCCTCAGCTAGCTATTGAGCACTTATGACAATGGATTGTGAAGTCTCCCATCCATGGTACATCATAGAAATCATAGAAACCCTACAGTGCAGAAGGAGGCCATTCGGCCCATCGAGTCTGCACCGACCACAATCCCACCCAGGCCCTACCCCCACATATTTTACCCGCTAATCCCACTAACCTACGCATCTCAGGACTCTAAGGGGCAATTTTTAACCTGGCCAATCAACCTAACCCACACATCTTTGGACTGTGGGAGGAAACCGGAGCACCCGGAGGAAACCCACGCAGACACGAGGAGAATGTGCAAACTCCACACAGACAGTGACCCGAGCCGGGAATCGAACCCGGGACCCTGGAGCTGTGAAGCAGCAGTGCTAACCACTGTGCTACCGTGCCGCCCAATGTGAGTGAAATTTAATTGTTCTCCAAGTGGCAAGTTTGATGGCGTGGGGGCATTGTATCAGGTCGGAGGATGCGCATGTGCCCACGACCCATTGCAGCCTTTAAGTGGGCAATTAAATACTTAAGAACCTCATCCCACTGCTGCTGGTGTTAACCCATGCAGTGAGCACAACAATCAAGCAAACCTGTGGGATCCTCAGAGGATTGGATTCTCTCATTCAAAAGACACTCAGGAACAAGACTGGGGGGTGCCCACTGGGAGGCGAGATGAGAGCGACTGCCCTTGACACCAATGTAGCATTTGACTGAGTGTGGTAAGTCTTGCCATTGCTGACTCAACAAGACTTTGCAGCATAAACTCAGATCTAACACCACTTTAGAAAATCATGAGCAAGTAAGGCACAAAAAGAAATCTCGAAAGGATAACCCGTACATTTGGTATGATCACAGACATAGAGTGAAGACACTATCCAGAGCTCTGACAAAGAGTCATCCAGACTCGAAACATTGGCTCTGTTTCGGCTCCACAGAAGCTGTCAGACCCATTGAGATTTTCCAGCATTTTCTATTTTTGTTTCAGATTCCAGCATCCGCAGTATTTTGCTTTGATCAGTGTGGTCGATGCTTACCTTCATTAGCTATCACACAGAATTGTTACAATGCCAAAGACCCAGTGTGTCTGCACCAACTTTCCAATTGAGCATCCCACCCAATGCTAATCCCCCACTTTCTCCCTGTAACTCTGCACATTCTTCCTTCTCAGATAAGAGACCAATTCCCTTTTCAATGCCTCGATTGAACCTGCCTCCACCCACTCAGGCAGAACATTCCAAACCCGAATGTACTGCTGCGCCAAAAAGCTTTGTCCTCGTATCACTCTTGCTTCTTTTGCCAATTGCTTTAAATCTGTGCCCTCTCATTCTCAATCCTTTTACAAGTGGAAACAATTTCTCCCTATCCAGTCTGTTCAGATCCTTCATGATTTTGAATATCTCCAACAAATCTCCTCTCAGCCTTCTTTTCTCCAAAGAAACAGTCCTAACTTCTCGAATCTATCTTCATAGCTGATGTTCCTCATCACTGTAACTACTCACATGAATCTTTTCAGCATCCTCTTTAAGGCCTTCACATCCTTCCTAAAGTGCGGAATGGAGAACTGGATGCAATACTCCAGCTGAGGCCGAACTAGAGTCTTATACAAATGCAACATAACGTCCTTGCTCTTGTAATCTGGGACCCCATTCTTAAAACCCAGGATATTGTAAGCTTTATTAACTGCGCTCTCAACCTGTCCTGTCACTTTCAATCTCTATGCACATATACACCCAGCTTCTTCTGATTCTGCACCCCTGTTAGCATTGTACTCCTTATTTTATCTTGTCTCTCCATGTTCTCCTTCCAAAATGAATCACTTCACATTTCCCCCATTGAACTTCATCTGCCACTTTCTGCCCAACAACTTGTCTATGTCCTTTTGAAGTTCTGCACTAACCTGCTCACAGTTCACACTGCTTCCAAGTGTGGTGTCATATCATCCACAAACTTTGAAACTGTACCCTGTACACCAACATTTATGTCATTAACATATATCAGGAAAAGCAAATTTTCCACCACTGACCCTCGGGGAACTCTATTACAAACTTCCTCCAGCACAGAGGATGATTGATTTCAATGGGACAAGTATTGGGTGAGTTCTGTAAAGAGTGTACGAACCACTCTGCCTGATTCACCCAGACAGTGAAAATCCACCATATAGATTCACAGGTACTAATATAAATATGGAAAAAGTCACTTATTGTTAGTACTTACAGCAAAGAAGGCAACTTGCATTTATATGGCATGTTTAACATATTAAAACATCCTAAGGCACTTCACATTTGGGTTATCAGATAAGACTTGACACCAAGGCATGTAAAAAATATTAGCAGGTGACCAAAGTCAAAGATATAGGATGGGATTTTCCATCCCTTCCTGTCAACAGACCATAGACATTGATGGGACTGGAAGATCCCGCTGGTGGCCAATAGCAAGCTGCTTCCGCCATGGGAAAACATCCCACGTGGTGGGGTCGTGGGAGTGGGGGGGCAGAAAATTCCACCCATAGGTTTTAATACTTAAAAGTAGAAAGACAGGTGGAGTGACAGAGAGGGAAGGAAGGAGTTTACGGTCTAGCAAGCTGAAGGCACATATATTAAAGAACAAGGAAAATCAGGACGTACCAAGAAAACAGTGTTCAATCTGACTTTTTAACCACACCTCATAATTCATGATTTCTTTCTTGCATTGATCTGAAACCACTACCATTGGTTTTGGGCCGTGTGATGCAAGTTGAGTTTGTATACCTGGTACTACACGAATCGGTGTAAATCACAGGGAGTATCACATTCTTGAGAGCGCTGTTTGAACATTTACACAATCCTTGCTAGGCCACAAACCTTTGCCTGATGCAATTGCTGCTGTGGGCAAATTCCAGTTGATAAAAAAAACCCGAGTCTGGAAGATTAATACCTCAGACCCAGTCTTGAGAATTCTGGCCTGAGGCATGCACAGTCTATTATACATAAACAGCTATCTCATTACTTTTCACTGCCTCAGCTGCATTAAGATATCTACCGTGGGGTATGAAGCCAAGCTGATACTTGTGCATAACAGAAATAAATCATTGGCTACTTTTCCATGGACTATTTTTTGTGAAATGGATTGTCACAGAATGGGACCTTTGCTTGGGTTTAGGTGTTTTGAGTTACAGCAGCAACAGATGTTAACCTTGAAGTGATGAATTTACTAATGAAATGAACTGCCTATGTAGTTACATACAGGAGCCTCTGTCTATTGAACAGTGGCTGTGCATCAACTTCATAAAAAAGAAGAAAAACCTCTTGAAGCTTGTTTTCTCTCACACTAGAACAGGTCATTACTCCACTTGTCAGGTTTCTATACATCAGCCTACAGATGGAGGATAGACAGAAATGACTTCAAACATTCTCCCGCCTCAATGAAAACTGTTGTAAGGTTAATTGGAGTCTCACTAAGAGTTCTGAAGCTTGTACATTGTGGAACATAAAATGTCAATTATTAACACACAACTATATCTCCATGTATACCCCTAACTAGGTGTTATCTCCGATGAAGTCTGAACTTGTTTCAGTTTTGTAATTGTGGTACTCATGGCTTCAGTATCCAGTCACAACTTGGAAAGATCTATACCTTTTCCTTTCAATGCCGCCTCTTTTTCATTCATTCAAGCTTGCTTGCCACGCAGTATGGTGCTGGCTCCAGACACGGCTGCAACATGCTTTCTGCTCTACTGCTTAAACAATAAATATGTTCTGCTTCATTCGTGTTCTTCGGCCTTTTATTGACATTTTGCTCACCATTTTTGTGATCTGGCTAGGTCCTTTGACTCTGCATTTGATCAGGTTTGGCAATGGACCTCCATGTACTCGGCAAAATAACTCCTCAGAGGCCAGTTACCCTTCACCAGATTCCCTTTATTTATAAACTTATCTCCACTCCTAGGAGTGCTTCAGGTATGAAGTCGGAATCCTGAGTGCCAGTAGACCTGACACTCCTCATAATATACATTGGTGAGACTCCCTGATTGGGCAGGTAATCATTATCTCAATCAGGGAGCTCATGCTCCAGGAGGTCCACCTCATAGGCCTCATTGAGGTCATTACATCCCTCCCTCCTTAGGTCGAAGGAACCTTGGTAGTCACGTCCCTTATGCGTGTCTTGCGACATTTCAGTGCTAGATCCGGTTCCTCCAACTCAGTGTCCAGCATGGGCAAGGTGTATAAACTCGCGCTTGTCTCTTACAATGTGAGGGCCAGAGTTCCGGATCACTCCATTCCTCAGGAAGCAAAGGAGTAGCCGCGACTTCATCCACAGTGTCCATCACGGACTCTGGAGTCCTAACTTCAAGCGACGGCGAGAGGAGAGGTTCTCCTTTGGTTCTCAGCCCACTGGGCAGTGTTGACTCTTGAATGAAGTATGATTTCAAGACCCACACCTGGTCCAGATATTTTCTCTGGATGGCCTCACCCACATGTATTTTGTAGGATACTGGCCCTGTCCGAGAGTCAACTGTTCTTCGTAACCACGTGGGACCCTTGGCATAATTCTTTGCCAGTACTTTTTCACCGGCCTCCAATTGTCTCTCCCAGCTGCTGTTGTCATGCCTTTCGCATTGGGTTTCTGTTGCCTTTCCACCTTCCCCCAGATCCCCCAAGATCAAAGTCAATTTAGTGCAGAGTTGTCTGCCCATGAGTAACTCAGTGGGTGCTATTCCCATAGTGGCATGGGGGGTTGTCCTATAATCAAACAACCAGTGGGAGAGCTTGGTGTCCACTTCCATAGGGATACTTTGCAACTTATGCTCCATTCTTAGCATTTTCCAACGAAAAGGCCAGCTGTAGGGCCTGTTTGAATTCCAGTTGGGCTTCCACCAACAATTGTTTTTGGATAGTGACATTATTTATCCCGCATACCAAACAGTCTCTAAGCATCTCATTAAATGTCAACACAAATCCACATGCTTCCACCAATTGTTTCAACCTCGTTAGGATACCCATAACAGTCTCTCCATCTCCCGGAGTGCCAAGTAAAACCGGTACCTTCACAGGATCAGAGGTGGCTTAGGGTCATAACATTCCTTCACTGGGTCCGTCAATTCTTGGAAGGTTTTGGTATCTGGTGCCTCCAGGAAAGTTAAGCTCCAGGAAAGTTAATGCCAACAGCCCACAAGCAGTCAGAAGAATGAACCATTGCTTTTCATCTGTCACAATGTCATTAGCCCTAAAAATGTAACGCATGCGTTCCACATATTGGGCCCAGTTCTCCACAGTAGCGTCAAAAGAGCTCAGTTTCCCAAACAGAGACATGATGCCTGAAAATGGCTTACCCCAAGCAAAGCTTGCTGTTAATGAGGGAGTTCCTTAGGGTCATTCTTTTTCCTTTTTGCCGCTGAAATAACTCCTCAAAGGCTGGTGTCCCTTCACCAGATTCCCTTCATTTACAAATTTAACTTTACAAACTCCTAGGAGTGCTTCAGGAATAAAGTCAGAATCTGGAGTGCCCGTAGACCTGACATTCCTCATTATATACACCGGTGAGACTCCCTGATTGGGCAGGCAATCATTACCGTTCTTTTTAGTCAACCAAATAAACTAAATCAAATCAACGAAGGGACAAATTAAAATGGGCAGTTTCCAAAAGGAGGGGAACCGTCCAAAACAAAGGACAAGATAGAAAAGAAACTTAAAACATCAAATCAAAATGTGATTAAAGGGATCAATAATGCACCCCAGTCTCTGCAGTGCCTAGCATGCATGGAAGGCATTAACAGTGCCCTCAGACACCGCATGCTCCCTCTCTAAGGCACCCAGCCGCGAATATAGTTGTGGGAGAGGGACAGACAGTCGGGTCAGATAAACCCCCTCGGTCGCCCGCTTCCTGTACCTGTTTTATAGCAAGTTTTGCCAAGCCCAGAAGCAGGTTCACAAGGGGGTCCTCTGCCTTCCCCGGCCCCCTCTGCACTGGGTGGCAGGCAATCATTACTAATCTTTTTGGCCAACCAAATAAACTAAATCAAATTAATGAGGGGACAGATTAAAAGAGGCAGTTCCCAAAAAGAAGGGGAACTGCCCGAAACAAAAGACAAAGTGGAATGGAAACATAAAACATCAAATCAAAATGTGATTAAAGGGGTCAATAATACACCCCAGTCCCTGCGGTGCCCAGCGGGCATGGAAGGCATCAACAGTACCCTCGGACACCGCATACTCCCTCTCCAGGGACACCCAGCCGCGAATATAGCTGTGGTAGAGGGGCAGACAGTCAGGTCGGACGACCCCCTTGGTTCCCCACTGCCTGGACTTGTAGATGGCAAGCTTTGCCAGGCTCAGGAGCAGGTTCATGAGGAGGTCCTCCGCCTTCCCCATCGCCCTCTGCACCGGGTGGCAGGCAATCGTTACCTCAATCAGGGAGCTCATATTCGAGAGGCCCACCTCATGGGCCTTGTTGAAGTCATTACCCTCTGATGGAATCCTTTTTCAGCTGTACACTTTTTTTCTGCCCTTTAACCTCTATGCCTGAAATGTGGTCTCTGCAGCTGTGCCTTTGATTTTGGAATGTTTTTTCCATGTTAGAACATAGAACATAGAACATTACAGCGCAGTACAGGCCCTTCGGCCCTCGATGTTACGCCGACCAGTAGAACCAATCTAAAGCCCCTCTAATCTACACTATTCCAATATCATCCATATGTTTATCCAATAACCATTTGAATGCTCTTAATGTTGACGAGTCCACTACTGCTGCAGGCAGGGCATTCCATGCCCTTACTACTCTCTGAGTAAAGAACCTACCTCTAACATCTGTCCTATATCTCTCACCCCTCAATTTAAAGCTATGTCCCTTTGTGCTAGCCATCACCATCCGAGGAAAAAGGCTCTCACTATCCACCCTATCTAATCCTCTGATCATCTTGTATGCCTCCATTAAGTCACCTCTTAACCTTCTTCTCTCTAACGAAAACAACCTCAAGCCCCTCAGCCTTTCCTCCTACGATTTTCCCACCATACCAGGCAACATCCTGGTAAATCTCCTCTGCACCCTTTCCAACACTTCCACATCTTTCCTATAATACGGCGACCAGAACTGTACGCAATACTCCAAATGCGGCCGCACCAGAGTTTTGTACAGTTGCAGCATGACCTCCTGGCTCCGAAACTCAATCCCTCTACCAATAAAAGCTAACACACCGTATGCCTTCTTAACAACCTTATCAACCTGGGTGCCACAGGGATCTATGCACATGGACATCTAGATCCCTCTGTTCATCCACACTACCAAGTATCTTAGCATTAGCCCAGTACTCTGTATTCCTGTTACTCCTTCCAAAGTGAATCACCTCATACTTTTCCGCATTAAACTCCATTTGCCAGACCATGTTAGACTGCAGCTGCTTTGTTTTTTCATTTCTTGTGATTTGGGGATATTTCACTTGCTGCTACTATGTTGTAGAGTTATTTGGTGTGTTACAAAGCATTCTACAGGCTGGTGTGGTTGAACATAAACCATTTAATATTAAGATACAGCAATGTTCATGTCGCCAAGATAAAGCCCTAACTAGATGTTATCTTCATTCTGGTTCCCCTCAGACTCTCTTTACACACAGTCTACCATCATGTGACTCTCTACATCATAATGTGGGCGCTACTGTTTCCCCAGTCCAATATTAACCCTTACTAACTCTAACATTTATATACAAAAGCCACAGTGATTAAGGCAGCATCCATGGAATACTTGACCTGGTGCTCCAGCTGAGAAATGGCAGCATGTCTCAGCCAGGTAAAACTCAATGGATATGATACACCAAGAATTTGGTTCCTAGCTTGAACATGAATCTGTTTACGGTTTGGATGGCCATTTATGTGTGTTGTAACCAGTGGCAAGTTTTGTAAATTTGAACGATTCAGTCAAGCTAGATGGAGTTTTATCAATCTGGCTCCTGACAACTTTAGATTTTATCAACGACAGTTTTTTTTTAGGACATCCAAAGTCCACACCTTCTGATCTGAGATTTTCATGGGGTTGGGCAGCTGATTGAAGCTCTCAGAAGCTGCCCAACTTTGTTCTCCCTATTTAAGAAATAATGTAAATGTGTCAGAAGCAGCTCAATGAGTTCCACATGACTGACACCTGGGATGGTTGGGAGAGGGGGTGTGGTTGGCTTATGAGGAAAGGTTGGACAGGCTGGGCCTGTTTCCATGGAGTTTAGAAGAATGAGGGGTGATTTTATTGAAACACATAAGATTCTGAGGGGGTTTGACAGGGTGGATACTGAGAGGATGTTTCCCCTTGTGGGAGAGATTAGAACTAGGGGACACAGTGTAAAAATAAGGAGTCTCCCATTTAAGAGGAAGATAAGGATTTTTTTCATTTAGAGGGTAGTGAGTTTTTGTAACTCTCTCCCCCAGAGAGCAGTGGAAGCAGGGTCATTGAATTTTTTTAAGGCAGTACTAGATAACTTCTTGACTAACAAGGGAGTCAAAGGCTGTTAGGATAGTGGAATGTGGAGTTGAGGCCACAATCAGATCAGCTATGACCTTATTGAATAGCAGAGCAGACCCGACGGGCTGAATGGTCTACTCCTGCTCCTAATTTGCGTATTTGTACATTCCTATGTCAGAGTCCTCTTCTGATAGATCAGATATGTTTTCCAAAACAATTGGAAATAGTAATATAAGGCAGACTGAACTTGATCTCTATATCCAGAATAAACATATCAATTGTGTTCTTTATTAGCAAAAGAAGGCATTCATTTCCTCAGCTTTAGCTCAATGAGCAGCACACTCGCTTCTAAATCTCGAGGTTCTGGGTTCAAGTCCCACTCCTGGGCTTGAGGACAAAGATCAAAGCTGACACGCCAGTAATACTGAGGGGATGCTGCATTGTCGGAGATGATGGCCCAGATAGTCTGAGTAGCGGCTATGATCTTCAGACTAGTGCTTCACTCAATAATTCCCTGGCTTGCTGCTGCTATGCATTTATACTGGGACCTTCCACAGAATTGTGCAGTGGAGCCTCCATCAGGAGTGGAGTTGGAGGAAGACAGGACACACTAAATCTTTTACAGCACTAAACACTGCATGGTAAATTTAAATGTCCAGTCTGAATGTTGGTGAATGGATGAGTGGGTGAGTGAGTGAGCAAGTAGGTGATTGTGATGGGAAGTGGGTGAGTTGGTAGGTGGGTGAGGTCAGTAGATTGGTCAGGAGGTAAGTGTGTAAGTTAGATAAGCGCATAGTGTGCAAGTGGGTATAATGGGTGAGATGGGGAAGTAGGTAGGTGGGGAAGGTTGTTGGTGGGTGAGGTGGGTAAGGGGCTGGTGAGCATAATTAGGTGGTATGTGGGTCAAGATATGGTCAGGGGTCGTCAATATGGCAGGGTAGTCAGGTAGTTAAGTAGTCGGCGGTTGGTTGGGTAGCGGGGGGTCATGTTGATCACAGGTAGTTGTTTCAGGTCAGGTTAGAGGACAAGTCAAGTGTTTGGAATGGTGCTCAGATCTAGTCTGACTCAGATTAGGTCAGGAATTGGTCGGGTCTGCCGGGGTAGATGGGTTGGGGAGGACTCGGATGTTGTTTGGGAGTCTGTCTGTCAGGGTGTGTGGCTGAATGGGTGCGAGTTGATGGGGGTGCGGGGCTCAGTTGTATAGTTACACAGGTATTAGCTTTTAACCTGTCCCGTGGAACTGTCCAATCAACTTCATCAAAGACTTTTGCAGAGGGTCCTAAGGAGCAGAGGAATTGCTCATCAGAGGTTGAAACATCCTGGGAAATTCCCATGGAGGTCAGCACCTCAGGTCTTCCACAGGCTCCTGAGGTATGTCTTCAGTTATATGTTTGGTCTCCAATTTGGCCCAATGTAGACTTAATGGGCTGAATGGCCTCACTCTGCACTGAAGGTATTCTGTTGTAAAACTAATCTGTGAGACACTATCCAGCTACTAGTCCATTTTGCATAGACCAATGCATATCTGTTCCAAACAAAATTCTGCTATGATTATAGAATCAATACAGATGGGATCACTTTCCTTTATTTCCATTGTGCAGACATCCTGGTTCAGGCCTGTTATGTATTAAAGGAATTGCATCTCTCCTAGTAAAATGTCAGATAACCTGTTGTGACGTAAGTAGAGGGGTTCAAAGGCTTTTGGGGCAATTCCATCTTGGGCAAGCAATATCTCCTAAATAAACCTGCATTGTGTTGACTCTAACCCATGAGTGTGGCACCTCATTACTTTTCCTCCTGTTGAACTTCCCGGTCAATGCTTAACGAGGCTTAAACCCCTCTTTGTCTCTTTTGATACTTAGCACAGTGTCAACCCGCTGCCCCAATGCACACGGAAACAGTAACATGCTGCCAAATTCTAATCACTTGTGCATAAACTGGATTTGTTTAAATTTTTTGATTAGTGTAAGTTAATTAACTAAACACAATGAAATAAATAGGTCACAAAAATTTAAAGAAAGGTATTTGCCCAGTTGTATCCAGTGTTCCTGTTTCAACTGCTTGATTTCCTGACAAACTGGATGCAGCTTGAGCAAGACACCTGTGACCGCTCCAATTAACCATCAGAATGCTCGAACACGACTCGACCACCAACCTTTCACCACTCAACATTTATCATGGTGCAAAGTACTGCTGAATAGCCACCTGCTAATGTCGCAGCAATGGGAAACCACTAAGCTCCAGTAAAAGAAAAAAACACCTACAAATTATTTATGGTACATGAGTCTATGGAACCAAATTGTTTGTGATGCAAATAACTTGAGCAAGGACCATTATACAGGAGAGTACTGTTTGGAGAGACTCTGGGTTACATAACATTTAATACAGCAAATTTCTCACTGTACATAATTCTTCATGTGTGATCCTTTACTTCAATGCTTTCTCTTCCAGGCCACGTTAAATTGCCTTTGAATGTAATATATGCTCTAATTTCAGACACTTTGGTGTCCAAAAGCAAATAGGTCATAGTGACTGAACAAAACTCACCAATCTGAAAATCAAACTCCAAATAAGAAAGGGGGAAGCATCTTGTTGTTAGCTTGGCTCAGTGGGAACTTTCCCCTCTCTGGGTCAGAAGTTGGGGTCTGCAGCTTTGATATTAACTGCAGGGGCGGGCGGGGGGGGGGGTGGGGGGCGGGTGGTGCAGGAATCACTCGAGCAGGAGGCTGGGTATTACCTGGGCTCACCTCTCAGATACCTGGAAGCCGCAGCGGGTCAGAGTTCTGGGTGGCAGAAGGATACCACCAACGGACAGAAAGAAAGGAGCCCTGGGCTGAGGTAAGTTACGAGGGGGAGATATTTGGTGAAGGTCTCATAATTTGATGGGAAAGGGGGAAATGGAGGGATAACAGATATAGCAGTCCTCATCCTTCCCAGTGAGTTCTGGAGGAGAACTCTTGGTCTAACAAGGGAAGATAAAGGAAGTTAAATAGTTTTCAATGCAAAGCTGATCGGGCAGATTGGAAAGCAGGCTACAGATTTATTATTACCCATGTTGCTGTAACAGCCAAGATGAGTTTTGTTGTGTATAAAGGGTTAATAAATAAGATATGCCAATGTATAATGTAGCACTGACATTAATCAGGCATGTGTTAGACTCTAAAGACAGCGGTTGGAATCAAACCTAGGAGCAAAGTGCCTACTCTGTAATCTGTTTAAATGTAGTACAAATAATCAAATGTTAAGCAGATTGAGTATGTCTACAGTCTGTCTAAGAAACAAGGCCCCTGCCAAGAGACCAGGGTAGAAGAGCACAGCTCAGAATAGGTCTCTGCCCCATTTGGAGGGGGCAACTGACTGAACAGCTGGTTTGTGATGCAGAGGCACTGGCTGAGGTCATTCATGAAGGCCCCTCCTTCTCAACCTTGCCCCTCACCTGAGGTATGGTGATCCTCAGGTTAAATCACCGCCTGTGGTCAAATGGAACTGTGACGACCTTAACATTTTATATCCCATTAACCTGTCTGATCTTTTAGGCGGATGGTAAAAACAGGAAGACTTGCATTTATGTAGCACCTTTCACAACTTCAGCATGTTCCAAAGCGCTTTTTAGAAGTAGTTTGAAGTGTTGTAATTGGAAACATGACAGCCAATTTGTACACGGCAAGGTCCCACAAGTGGTACGTGAAAGAGATCATTTATTTTTGTGATAAATAGTCACAGAATAAATATGGACCAGATCAATGGAGTTAACTCCCTTTTCTTCTTCCTGCAACTCTTCACGCCCACGTGGGATGGGAGACAGCACTGAGACATCAGCCTGGATTTTGTACTCAAATTTCTGGAGTGAGCCTTAAAACCAAAACTCTGTGACTCAGAGGCTCGAGTGCTGCCCATGTTTCTTTCCATTCATTTACAGGATGTGGGCATCACTGCCTAAGCTAGTATTTATTACCCGTCCCTAAGTGCCATAGCTGAATCCTCTGCATGTCTGATCTGTTTGGACAAGGTCAGTGATTGTGCTAAACATTCTGGCCAATATTTTTCCTGCAACTACCATTGCTAAAGCATAAATTAACTGTCCATTTATCTCATTGCTTTTTGTGGGACGCAGCAGTGTGCAAATTGGCTTCTGTGCGCGTAACTGCACTGCAAAGCAATTCATTGTATGTGAAGCATGTTGTGAGCTTTCAGAGACACGATTAGTTTCTGAATAAATGCAAGTCTCTCTTTCTCCTGATACATGTGCAGCCAATGATATTAGTTTCAGGACAGAGATCAAGCAGCCTTGTCACACAAAGGCAGAGCAGCCGTGAGCATACAATATGTATTCGATGCAAAGCAAAACAGAAATGTATCTCGCATGCTGACAGGAAAGCAATAGGGGCAAGCTGCATCTCTCAAACTACAACACAGCCAGGAACTGCAAGAATGTATAAATCAGAAGGCTGTTGAGCTTCTAACAATTAGTGCAGCGTCGCGTTCCCATGGCATTGCACTGCAGGGTGATCTGAGACTGGGATCAGAAGGCTTTGAAGGGAAAAAGAGAATTTGAGATCATTAGCCAGGTTCTGTAGTGACACTGCTCTCAGAGGAGAAGGAACTAATCGCAGTGACAGAAGGTTCTGGAGAAGTCACTTTCATTACCGCAATCTGGTTCACTAGGGATATGGGATAATTGCAATAAAGCTCCAGTTGTAAGTAGCATTGGCTGAGGAATCAAGGGCTGGAGGACAAATAAAGATACAGAAATTGAGTTACACTCTGAATGCAACAATTTTATATGGTGAAGTGCAGTAAATAAATTATTCAACGGAAGATCAGAGCTTTAAGAATATTAGGGTTTACCCTGAGTAATACAGGTGCATAACACAAAGATTTGAATTGTACTTTCATTCAACATCTGCTATGTAACTCGTATCACACACTATTGTCCCAGACATCTCTCACTTGAAATGCTGCATATTTTCATTAAAACAATCGCTGTAAAGTTATCATTCCTTACACACTGCCCACTGACTCAATGGTGAGATTGGACGATGCATGAAGTACGTTGTTAATTCATCACCTTCCATTTTTGCCCAATGATAACAGTCAAACATATCTGTCCTCAGTTACAAACGGGCATAGAGAGAGAGAGAGGCAGAGACAGGGGGAGAGACAGAGGAATAGAGACAGAGAGTGCTAAATTATTACTGTGGGGGTGGCATGGTGGCACAATGGTTAGTACTGCTGCCTCATAGTGCCAGGGACCCAGGTCCAATTCTGGCCTCAGTCATTGTTTATATGGAGTTTGCACATTCTCCCCGTGTCAGCATGGGTTTCCTCCAGCAGTCCAAAGAGGTGCATTTAGGTGGATTGGCCAAGTTAAATTGCCCCTTAGTGTCAGAGGTATTAGCAGGGTAAATGTGTAGGATTACAGAAATAGGACATGGGTGGGACTGTGGTCGGTACAGACTCGAAGGGCTGAATGGCCTCCTATATGTTGGGATTCTATGATTCTATGAAATCATGATTTAGCAATTACTGATGTTCAGTCTCTGTAAGGTCATAACCGGAGATATAGAAGATGCGCTGGGGTTGTCCTTGGAGGTCCCAACACAATGACCACATGAGAATTTCCTGAGAAGCTTCAGTTTCTATTAAGCAACCCTCCTGTGTCTGGAACACACTTTGGATGGTTCCAACTCTCCGACCAAAATAGTCGCCCCAGAAAGGCTGTTCTAATTCTTGGGTAATTACATTATTGACCAGCCGACCACCAGTGGACCCGCACCCCCCGCTCCCCCCCACCCCCCCCCCCCCCCCCCCCACCCCCCGCACCCCACAACCACCCAAACCTCTGAATATCCCTCCAACTACCCTCTCAAACCTCCAACTATTTCCCAATGCCCCGGCTACCCTCTCAGTTACCCAACTGAACTCCCCCCACCACCCCCCTCGACCTGATTACCCTCCCAATTCTCCAATTATCCCCTCCCTCCCCCACCCCCCGGCTATCCCTCCGAACCATCCAACTAACCTGTCTGCCTTCCAACCAGACTACCCCCCAAGAAACCCAACCCCAGCTCCCCTCCCAACTCCTTGATTGCACCCCCCCTCCCCCCGACTACAAGGTTATCCTCCTCACATCCTGATCCACCCTACCCCCTCATTCACTTACCTGTCACCCTACCCCCTCATCATCGACCTGCCATTCTACCCCTTTACCCATCCTCATGCCATCCTACCTCCTCACCTATTTACCTTTCACAATTACCTTCTCTCCGTGGCTTCTCAAGGTGGCTTTGGAACATTTAAACTTATCAGGATACTGCAGCTAGTGCCGGAAGGTGGGGGCATGGTTTGGCTCTCCCCAGTGATCCTATCCAAAGAAGGAAGACTCTACACTCCTCATATCTGAGGAGGCCTGTTTCAGAAATTTGGTTGTGCAATGCTAACCCCAGTGTAAAGTGTAAAGAGAGCAGAGGGAGAATCCAGCGGTGACAGACGATCCGTGGGAAATTCAGCTCATCAGATGCACTACCATTGGGGAGAAACATACACCGAGCTGTCACCCATGCTACACTACTGTGCAAAGTCAAAATCTATTCCATAGGGGTCAAACGAGAATAAGAAACAGCAAACAGAGAATCAGATGTCAAAATAGAGACACAGAGGGTTGGAAATTGGTTAAGGTTTGTTTTTGAGTCGTGGAATCCCAGAATCCCAGAATAGTTACAACACAGAAGTGATTTTCCTAATTTTGCCTCCATGTCTTTTGCCATTCACTTTAAATCAGTACCTTCAAGTTCTGGATCCTTCAACCATTGGAAACAGTTTCCTCCTATGTCCACTGTAAATCAGCCATGATTGTCTTGAATGGCGGGACAGGCTTGAAGGGCCTGGTGGCCTACTCCTGCTTCTATTTCTTGTGTTCCTGGGTGTCTAGAGCCCTCATGATTTTGAAAAACAAAAGTTCTTAAATCAATGACTATATAAGTGACAGTGTGCACTGAGTGTACGGCCCCATTAAAAGACCTAAGGCAGGCCCTCAGTTGGGTGTCAGGCCTCACTTCAGTAATTCAAGCCCACTAATTGGTGGCTGTCACACCTACCCTCTCCCCCTCTTCCCCCCCCCCACCCCCCACCAGTTCCCACACCCCCTTCCCCCCCATACTTAAACAGCAGATTTTGGTCCATTTGCCTCATTGGCAGTGTCACTTCACTAAGATTCGAGTGGGTGGGGGGACAGAGGACAACAAAGGAGCAGGGAGGAGGAGTGCTGGTCTGTGCAAGTACCAGTGGAAACGAGACAAACAGAGAAATATAAATCAGAAGAGAGTGAGAAAGGCTGGATAAACCACAAACGCACTTGGATGAAATAGGTAAATCATTGAAGGAAATTGATTTCTGCCAGAGCTGGACAGGAGGTGAGATTGTTAATCCCAGTTCGGCCATCAGTAGCTTGGACCTGTGGATTTCAGGCTGTACACAGACAATAATCAGTCAGACTGAGAACACTGCTATTCAATCTGATGTTGCTAACAGCATGATGCTCCTAGCAGACAAGTAAATCTGGTCTAAGAATAAATGTTGGCAGAAACACTGAATAATGCACCAAATCACTTCCCATTATCACAGCCCAGAGAGTCTCCCTGACTCCATGGGCCTTTATAATGGTGGGCAGGACCCAAATAGAATCCCTAAAGTGCAGAAGGATGCCATTCGGCCCATTGTGTCTGCACCAACTCTCCGAAAGAGCATCTTATCCAGGCCCACCCCCCCCCCCCCCCCCCCCCCCCCCCCACCACCCATCCCCATAACCCTGTGCATTTGCCAAGGCTAATCCATCTAACCTGCACATCTTTGTACTGTGGGAGGAAACACATGCAGACACAGGGAGAAAGTGCAAACTCCACACAGTCACCCAAGGCCGGAATTAAACCCAGGTCCCTGGGCTGTGAGGCAGCAGTGCTAACCACTGTGCTACTGTGTCATGCCCAATCTGAAAGTCCTGCCCCCATTTCCAATAGATTCCAATATTGCCAGTAACAGGAAGTGGGCAGGACATGATTCACAAGAGGAAAACCCAAACTCAACCGGGCCATTTGAACTCAGTGCTAACTTCAAACAGAGACTATTTTCACTGTAGCAGGGGCTTTAACCTGCGTCAGTGGAAGTAGTAATATTTCAGAGTAAATGCTCTTGAAGGATGGATAAGTTTTGTAAAGCAGTCATGATGTGAAGCTATTTAAATCTTAAACCCTTTAAAAGTGAAAAAAGATCAGGCTGCCCGCGTCAATGAGTTCAAAAAATTTTGTTCTAGCAGTTACAATATATGTTTGCTGACATTTCCTCAAGGGTTATCATCATTGACATAGAAACATAGAAGATAGGAGCAGGAGGAAGCCATTTGGCTCTCCAAACTTGCTCCACCATTCATTACGATCATGGCTGATCGTCCAACTCAATAGGCTAATCCTGCTTTTTCCCCATAGCCTTTGATACCATTCGCCCTAAGTGCTATACCTAGCCGCCTCTTGAATACATTCAATGTTTTGGCATCAACTACTTCCTGTGGTAATGCACTCCACAGGCTCACCCCCGACTCTTTGGGTGAAGAAATGTCTCCTCACCTCTGTCCTAAATGGTCTATCTGAATCCTCAGACTCTGACCCCTGGTTCTGGACTCCCCCACCATGGGGAACATCCTCCCTGCACCTACCCTGTCCAGTCTTGCTAGAATTTTATAAGTTTCTATGAAATCCCCCCTCATTCATCTGAACTCCAGCGAAAACAATCCTAACCTAGTCAATCTCTCCTCGTACATCAGTCCTGTCATCCCCGGAATCAGCCTGGTAAACCTTCACTGCATTCCCTCGAGAGCAAGAACATCCTTCCTCAGAAAAGGAGACCAAAACTTCACACAATACTCTAGGTGTGGCCTCACTAAGGCCCTGTATAATTGCAACAACACATTCCTGCTCCTGTACTCGAAACCTCTCGCAATGAGGGGCAACATGCTATTTGTCTTCTTTACTGCCTGCTGCACCTGCATGCTTACCTTCAGTGACTGGTGCACAAGGACACCCAGGTCTCGCTGCACAGTCTCCTCTCCCAATTTATAACCATTCAGGGAGTAGTCTGCCGCCTTGTTTTTGCTTCCAAAGTGAATAACTTCACATTTATCCAAATTATACTGCATCTGCCATTAATTTGCCCACTCACCCAACCTGTCTAGATCATGCTGAAGGATCTCTGCATCCTCGTCACAGTTCACCCTCCCACCCAACTTGGTATCATCTGCCAACTTTGAGATGTTACATTTTGTTCCCTCATCCAAATCATTAATATTTATAGTGAATAGCTGGGGTCCCAGCACTGATCCCTGTGGCACCCCACTAGTTACTTAATACCTGTCAATTTGAAAAGCACCCATTAATTCCTACTCTTTGTTTCCTCTCTGCCAATCAGTTTTCTATCCATCTCAATACACTTCCCCCAATCCCATGCACTTTAATCTTGCACGATAATCTCTTATGCGGGAATTTGTCAAACACTTTGTCAAACGCATGTGCATGACAAGCTGTAATTATCACATCGGGAGGGGGCTGGTCCTATATTCAGAGTTTTGATTGACAGCTCAGAGAAGTTCGTAAAGGACTAGCTATCTTTGAACCAGGGTTACAATTAAAGGTTTGTTTTTATAACATATTAAACACGAGGAGATTTATAAGATTTGAATGGACTTTCATGAAAAGGTTTTTTTTACTCGAGTGAAGGCTGCAATAGATATTTAGACCTTTATTTAATTTAGTCTCACCATGTCTCCTGTGGTCTGCCTAAGTTGACATGGATGTTGTAAGGGCCACACATAGTAGGTAGGGACTTGGATTGGCATTAATTGGTATTACCTTGGTATGGGTCTTCTTAGGGACCAAGGATGGCAGGTTGTGGACATGGGATAGCATGGAGGCACAGAGGTGGCATGGGGAATGGGTACAGGGGTAATGGGGTGTGAGGGGAAGGGATTTTAACAAACCAAATGGAACACAGTCCGAGAGAACAGAGATAGGACTGTTCACCAGCTCACCTTGGCACTTGGCAGCCCGTGGCTGCCTTCATTCTGCATCCAGGGGTGTTGAGCCTGAGTGTATCACACACCCAAAACGCACCACATCAGCCTCCCCCTGGAATAAAGATCCTGCCAATTAGGGCAGATTCTACCGAGTGTGGAGAGACAGGAAATGATTTGCAACTCCCACTATGCAACTGGGTAATGAAAATACAGGTTCACTTGTAACTCAGAGAGCACGGTCACTCACTCATGTCTAGGGATTCCTCACTCACTCATGCATCCAATTTATCTGCATTAAACAATTCAGACTGGATTTCATGAAAGAATTGACAGTAGTAACAAAAAATATAAATTGTTATATTTTTAACCAATAATTTCTATCAACTCTTAACCTACGGAACAAAAATGTTTCTTTCTATTGCATAGAACAAAGAACAGTACAACACAGGAATAGGCCCTTTGGCCCACTAAGCCTGCACCAACATACGACGCCATTCTAAACTAAGGACCTTTGGCCTCTATGCAGTCCGTATCCCTCTAGACCCTGCTTATTCATATATCTGTCAAGCTGCCTCTGAAACGTTGCTACTGTATCTGCTTCTATCACCTCCTCTGGCACTGTATTCCAAGCACTAACCACCCTTTGTGTAAAAATAACTTGCCCCTCATATCTCCTTTAAACTTTGTCCCTTTTACCATAAACCTATGTGCTCTAGTAATTGACATTTCTACCTGGGAAAAGACTAACTATCCATTCAATCCATACCTCTCATAACTTTGTAAACTTCTATCAGGTCATCCCCTCAGTCACCAACGTTCAAGTGAAAACAAACCAAGTTTGTCCGATCTCTCCTCCAAACCAGGCAACATCCTGGTAAACCTTTTCTGTACCCTCTCCAAAGCCTCCACATCCTTCTGGTAGTGTGGCAGCCAGAACTGTACACAATATTCCAAATGTGGCCTAACTAAAGTTCTATACATTTATAACATGACTTGCCAATTTTTATGCTTTATGTCCTGACCAGTGAAGGCAAGCATGCCATATGTCTTCTTGACCACCTTACCCACTTGTGCTGCCACTTTCAGGGAACTCTGGACCTGTACGCCTAGATCCCTCTGTATGTTAATGCTTCTGACATTTACTGTAACCCTCCCTCCTGCATTAAATCTTCCAACATGCATCACCTCATATTTGTCTGGATTAAATTCCATCTGCCATTTCTCCACCCAAGTCTTCACCCAATCTGTATCCTCTGGCAATCCTCCTCACTATCCGCAGCTCCCCCAATCTTTGTGTCCTCTGTAAACTTACTAATCAGACCACCTACATTCTCCTCCAAATCATTTATATATATATTACAAACAACAAGAGTCTCAGCACTGATCCCTGCAGAACACCACTAGTCACAGTTCTTCAGTCAGAAAAATACTCTTCTACTGCGACTCTGTCTTCGATGACCAAGCTAGTTCTGAAACCATCTTAACAACTCATCGCAGATCCCATGTGACTTCACCTTTTGTGGATGGTGGGCGGCATGGTGGCACAGTGGTTAGCATTGCTGCCTCACAGCACCAGGGACTCGAGTCACTGCCTGTGTGGAGTTTGCACATTCTCCCCGTGTCTCTGTGGGTTTCCTCTGGATGCTCCAGTTTCTTCCCACAGTCCAAAGATGTGCAGGTTAGGTTGATTGGCCATACTAAATTCACCCTAATATCAGGGAGATTAGCAGGGTAAATATGAGGGTTATGGTAAAAGGGCCTGGGTGCGATTGTAGTTGGTACCGACTCAATGGGCCAAATGGCCTCCTTCTGCACTATAAGGATTCTATGATTTTATGTATCAGCCAGCCATGAAGGACCTTGTCAAAGGCCTTGCTAGAATCCATGTAGACAACATTCACTGCCCTGCTCTCATCAATCATCTTTATTACTTCTTTAAAAAAACTCAGTCAAGTTTGTGAGACGTGACTTTCCCTGCTCAAATCCATGCTGCCTATCACTAATAAGTCCATATTTTTCCAAAATTTGAGTTATTCCTATCCCTAAGAATACTCTCCAATAATTTCCCTACCACTGACATCGGCCCAGAAGCCTGTAATTTCCTGAATTATCCCTGTTGCCCTTCTTAAACAAAGGAAAAACATTGGCTATTCTCCAGTCCTCTGGGACCTCTCAGAGGATACAAAGATTTTGTAGAAAGCCCCAGCAATTTCCTCCCTCACTATTCTGTGACAGATCCAATCAGGTCCTGGAGACTTGTCTATCTTAATGCTTTCAAAACACCCAGCACCTTTTTTATATCGACATGCCCTAGAATATCCACATATCCTTCTCTCGACTTACCATCCACCATGTCTTTCTCCTTTGTGTACTGATGCAAAGTATTCATTAAGGACCTCGCCCACTTTCTGCAGCTCCACACATAAATTCCCTCCTTTGTCCTTGAATGGACCTCTCCTTTCCCTAGCTATCCTCATGCTCTATATATACAAACACCTTGGGATTTTCCTTAATCCTGTTTGCCAAGGACATTTCATGGCTCCTTTTTGCCCTCCTAACTCTTTGTTCCTTGTTTCCTAATTTCCTAATTTCAGAATGTTCCACATAAAACAGTTTTGAAGTTTAGTCAATGCTGTAAAGCAGGAAACTCAACATTAAATCTGTGACATAAATGTCCCTCGAACAACAATGAGATAATGACCGGATAATCTCTATTTTGTGATGTTGGTTGGAGAATAAATGCTCTCCAGGACAATAGCAAGGATCCACGTGCTGAGTTAAGCTTCCAAAGGTAGCTTGTATTGCAAGAAGACGGCAAAATGTACTCTGAATGGGGGATTTCAATGTCCACCACCAAGAGTGGCTTGGTAGCAGCACTACTGATTGAGCTGGTCGAGTCCGAAAGAATATAACTGCTAGACTGGGTCTGCAGCAGGGGTGAAGGAAACAACAAGAGGAAATAACATACTTGACCTCATCCTTACCAAGCTGCAGATGCATCTGTCCATGGGCGGCACGGTAGCACAGTGGTTAGCACTGCTGCTCCACAGCTCCAGGGACCTGGGTTTGAATCCGGACTCGGGTCGCTGTCTGTGTGGAGTTTGCACATTCTCCCTGTGTCTGCGTGGGTTTCCTCCGGGTGCTCCAGTTTCCTCCCACAGTCCAAAGATGTGCGGGCGAGGTTGATTGGCCATTCTAAATTGCCCCTTAGTGTCCCGGGATGCATAGGTTAGAGGGGTTAGTGGGTAAATATGTAGGGATATGTGGATAGGGGCTGGGTGGGATTGTGGTTGGTGCAGACTCGATGGGCTGAATGGCCTCTTTCTGCACTGTAGGATTCTATGATTCATGACAGTATCAGTAAGAGTGACCACCGCACAGTCCTTGTGGAGACAAAGTCCCGTCTTCACTTTGAGAATAACCTCCATCGTGTTGTGTGGCACTATCACCGTGCTAAATGGGACAGACTTCAAACAAATCTAGCAACTCAAGACTGGGCATCCATGCGGCGCTGTGGGCCATTAACAGCAGCGGAATTGTACTCCAGAACAATCTGCAACCTCATGGCCTGGCATATCCCCCACTCAACCATTAACATCAAGCCAGGGGATCAACCCTGGTTCAATGGAGAGTGCAGGAGGGCATGCCAGGAGCAGCACTAGGCATACCTAAAATGAGGTGTCAACCTGGTGAAGCCACCAAACAGGACTATTTGCATGTCAAATGGCAAAAACAGCAAATGGTAGACAGAGCTAAGTGATCCCACAACCAACGGATCAGATCTAAGCTCTGCAGTCCTTCCACATCCAGTCAAGAATAGTCGTAGACAATTAAACAACCCACTGGAGGAGGAGGGTCCACAAATATCCCCATCCTCATTGATGGAGGATCCCAGCACATCAGTGCAAAAGATAAGGCTGAAGTATTCGCAGCAATCTTCAGCCAGAAGTGCCAAGTGGATGATCCATCTCGGCCTCTTCCAGTGGTCCCCAGCATCTCAGATGCCAGTCTCCAGCCAATTCGATTCACTCCACGTGATATCAAGAAACAGTTGGAGGCACTGGATACTGCAAAGGCAATGGGCCCTGATAACATTCCGGCAATAGTACTGAAGACTTGTGCTCCAGAACTTGCCACTCCCCTAGCCAAGCTCTTCCAGTACAGCTACAACACTGGCATCTACCCAACAATGTGGAAAATTGCCCAGGTATGTCCTGTACACAAAAAGCAGGACAAATCCCATCCGACCAATTACTGCCTAATCAGTCTACTCTCGATCATCAGTAAAGTGATGGAAGGGGTCATCAACAGTGCTATAAAGCAGCACCTGCTCAGCAATAACCTGCTCAATGACGCCCAGTTTGGGTTTCGCAGGGTCACTCAGCTCCTGACTTCATTACAACCTTGGTTCAAACACGGACAAAGGAGCTGAATTCCAGAGGTGAGGTGAGAGTGACAGCCCTTGACATCAAGGCTGCATTTGACCGAGTGTGGCAGCAAGGAGCCCTAGCCAAACTGGAATCAATGGGTATCAGGGGGTAAACTCTCCATTGGTTGGAGTCATACCTGGTACATAGGAAGATGGTTGTGGTTGTGGAGCGTCAGTCATCTTAGCACCCGGAGTCCTTCGGGATAGTGTCCTAGGCCCAACAATCTTCAGCTGCTTCATCAATGACCTTCCCTCCTTCATAAGGTTAGAAGTGGGGATGATTGCACAATGTTCAGCACCATTCGCGACTCCTCAGACACTGAAGCAATCCATGTTCAAATGCAACAAGATCTGGACAATATCCAGGCTTGGGCTGACAAGTGGCAAGTAACATTCACGCCATACAAATGCCTGGCAATGGCCATCACCAATAAGAGACACCCTAACCACTGCCCCTTGACATTCAATGGTGTTACCATCACTGAATCCCCCACTGTCAACATCCTTGGGGTTACCATTGACCAGAAACTCAACTGGACTCACCACATAAACACAGTGGCTACAAGAGCAGGTCAGAGGCTAGGAATACTATGGCAAGTAACTCACCTCCTGACTCCCCAAAGCCTATCCACCATCTACAAGGCACAACTCAGGAGTGTGATGGAATACTCCCCACTTGCCTGGATGGGTGCAACTTCAACAACGCTCAAGAAGCTTGACATCATCCAGGACAAAGCAGTCCGCATGATTGACATCACATCTATGAACATTCAATCCCTCCACTACCAATGCTCAGTAGCAGCAGTGTGTACTACCTGCAAGATGCCCTGCACAATTCACCAAAGATCCTTAGATAACACTTTCCAAACTCACGACCACTTCCATCTAGAAGGACAAGGGCAGCAGATAAATTGGAACATGACCACCTGCAAGTTCCCCTCAAGCCACTCACCATCCTGACTTGGAAACAGATCGTCGTTTCTTCGCAGTCGCTGGGTCAAAATCCTGGAATTCCCTCCCTAACAGCATCGTGGGTCAACCCACAGAACATGGACTGCAGCAATTCAAGAAGGCAGCTCACCACCACCTTCTCAAGGGCAACTAGGGATGGGCAATAAATGCTGGCCAGCCAGTGACACCCATGTCCCACAGATGAGTTAAAAAAATGTCAGGTTTACCTGCCTTACCAGCAGCAGCTGTGTCCTAAATCTCATGAGGGACAATGGAAGTGAGCTATGGAAAAGGAGGGGGTTGCCCGCAACTCCTGTGGGGTCAGGGGTAGCTCCCCTTTCCCTCTTCCCGCTCCTGACCCTTCCCTATAGTATAAAGGGGAGGTGGCGGCACAGTGATATTGCCAATAGACTAGTAATCCAGAGGCCCAGGGTATGATCTGGGAACTTGGGTTCAAATCCCATGATGGCAGATTTTGAACTTTGAATTCAATAGAAATCTGGAATTAAAATCTAATGATGACCACAAAACTTTGTTGATTGTCGTAAAAACTTATCTGATTCACTAATGCCCTTTAGGGAAGAAAATCTGTCATCCATACCTGGTCTGGTCTCCATGTGACTCCAGACCCACAACAATGTGGTTGACTCTCAAATGCCCTCTGAAAGTTGGGCAGTTAGGGACTGGTAATAAATGCTGGTCCAGCAGCAATGTCTACATCCCATTAATGAATACCAATCTGGTTAATAGCCATTATGCTAATAACTAATATACATTATCATTGATGTCAGATCACGTGTCTCTCGCACTTAGGAGATATCCCTTGAAGAAGCCACATGCTTAACTGTTCCTGTACTTGGTCATTAATAGTTAATAAGCATTTGAAAGTTCCGGGGTTGCTGGATGCCATGTTTCCAGTAATCTCTTTCAATCACACCCTGGGCCCTGTTTCTGATATCATTTCATCCTCCTCCTCCAGTCCCAGCCTAACAATGAACAATTGAAATTGGTTGCTTTTGGCAGAGGTCTCTCTGAAGACTCCTGAGCAGGGAAGGCCTAATGCCTTGATGTTAACTAATTTCTCAGTGGGACCATTAAACAGGTGTGAGGTCCCAAATTTACATTCACAAGGAATCTAACGTCTGTTTTACATGATTGCACAGGTTACCTAAAAAAGGTCGTCATTACTTTGGTAGTGGGACCAAAGACTATGAAGTTTCAGCAAAGACCACTCTAATGCTAAATTGGTCTGCTTCACATCCACATGGCTAAAGTCCAAAGATGTGCAGGTTAGGTTGATTAGCCATGCTAAATTGACCCTAGTGTCAGGGGGATTAACTGGATAAATGTGTGGGGTTACAGGAATAGGGCCTAGGTGGGATTGTGGTCAGTGCAGACTCGATGGGCTGAATGGCCTCCTTCTGCACTGTAGGGATTCTATTCTAAGATTCAATGACATCGATAAATGGGCAAAATACACATCTATTTCCATCCCCTAGTGTGTGGAAGATGATTGTCAGAAGCAGAACACATTGAGCGTTGTTCAGCAAGCACATCACCTTCTCCTGAGTGAGAAGCAGAGCTGCGGAATCCTCCCTCATCCCTTCTGATGAGTTGACAGAGTAGCTAGAGATGGATTATTTGCTCTAGCTGGTGGGGAGGTCCAGAACAAGCAGGCAGAAATTAGAGCGAGGCTATTCAAGGGTAGGTCATGGAGTAAAAACAGAAAGAAAAACCATGAGAACAATATACAGACAGGCACTATGGGAAACATTCAAAATGGAGGAGAGAGTGCATGGTCTAAGGCTGTTGAACTCAGTGTTGAGTTCAGAAGGCTGGAAAGCGCCTAATCAGAGGATGAGCTTGCATTGGACTTTACTGGAATATGGCAACAGGCTGAGGACAGAAACGTCACTGTGAGAACAAGATAGTGAATTAAAATGGCAAGCAACAGGGAGGTCAGGGTCATGCTTGTGGGCTGAGCAGAGGTATTCTGCAAAGCGGTCACCCAGTCCACGTTTAGTCCCCACAATGTAGAGGAGACCACCTTGTAAGCAGCGGATATAGTAGACTAAGTTGAATGAACTACGAGTGAACAGCTGCTTCAACTGCAAGGACCTCGTTTTCTGACCTTTATTGAGATGAGCTCTACTATTAATACCTTCTGTTATTTTGCTTTTGCCTTTATTCTGCTATTAACATCTAATTTGACCAAGCTTTGTGTCTTTAATACTATCATTATCATTCCCTTTGTTTATGATCCATTACATCTTATTTTATCTCCCCACTCTCTAACTCATTCCTGACTTTCTCTTCTCCATCTGCACCTCCCACCCCCTCTTTTTTTTGCAAACCCATCGCATTTCTCTCTTTCAAGTTCCGTAAAATAATTATATTGGGCTAGAGACATCGGGCGGGATTTTCTGGTCCTTCCCACAGGTAGGATTTTCCAGTCTTACTGAAGGTGACACACACCCCCCACCCCCCCTCCAGCAGTGGGACAGGTGAGCCATACAAAGCCCCGTAGACATCGGTGGGACAAGAAGATCCCACCAGTGACCAATGGCGAGCTGCCTCGCCACTGGAAAACATACTATGGAAGAGGGAATCCCACCATTAAACTCTGTTTCTCTCCACAGACGCTGACAGACCTGCTGAGTTTTTCCAGCGCTTTCTGTGTTTATTACAGATTTCCAGCATCCAAAGTATTTTGCTTTTATTTTGTGCAATAGATTGTACCTTCTTCACACAAAGGGTAGTAGAAATCTGGAACCCTCACCCCATAAAGCTGTTGAGAATGAAACCAACTAAAAATTTCAAGCTGAGTGCTTTGGAGTTTTGTTGAGTAATAATACGAAGCAATATTGGTCAAGTTGCAGAGTTCGGGTTATGTTTAGATCACCCATAGTCTCATGCTATGTCTCATCCATGAGTTTGAAGGTTCTTGTTTCAAACCCCACTCCAGACCTTGTGTGCAAATAAAAAACAAAAATCAAGGGGGCAATTCTCCCATCTTGCTGTGCTGCTTTTGTAGTGCAGCGGGCCAGGAAACACGAGTGGATACCGTTTCACGGGCTCCCCGCTGGGGGCCACGGTCTCCGTGAGTCTCCAGCAGCCTAATTTCCGGCGTCATCAGTTCTGCGCCAGAAATCGGTGCAGAGCTGCATAAACTATGGCAATGCTCATTGCCAAATATTTTAAATATCATTAGCGGGCCCGGGACTAAAATCACCGGGCCCACTAGCATCTCCCTCCCATCAGGAGTAGTTCACTCCAGCGGGATTTAGTATAGCTCCCTACTTACGAAGAATTGGTGGCCTGACCCTGCTACAGTGAAGAGGAGTCATTGGGCAGTGTCTAGGGGGCGGGGTCTAATGGGGCAGGGCCTAATGGGGACAGGGCTTCTAGGGGCAATTGGGGGGGGGGGTCCCGCTGCCACTCTGCATTTGGGTTGAATGACAGAGGCAGGGAGGCCGGTGATCAGGGCTGACCATCGGGGTGGGGGATTGGAGTCAGCCTTCTGGGGGTGTCGGGACTGCGGGAGGGGGTTTGGGACTGCTAATGGGGGGGGGATCGGGAGATTGGGGCTGGGGGGATATGGGATCAAGGTTGACCGGGGGTCGGGGGGGTGGGGCTGCGAAGCTGGTCCAGACACATCCGGGGGTCAGCGATGGTGGGAGAGGGGGGGGGGGGGTCACACGGCTAGCAATGCGGTGTCGTGGGGCTGGCCAGTGATCGAGCTGGCCAGCGATCGGAAGACCTGCAGTCACTGCACATGCGCCGATCTCGATGCTGACAGCTCGGCACATGCGCAGTGGCCCACTCAGTGCTATGCTGCCGACCTCTCCAGTGGCAATAGGTTCTGCCCACTGGTTTTCAGCGTGATTCACGCTAGTGCACTCTGTAGTGCACAGTGTGTAGGAGATCCATTTTTAAAATCCCGCTGAAAAAAAACAGCGGTATTTATTCCAGTTTTAAGGTACCAACCATTTAGTACCGAGATTGAGGAGAAATATCTTCACTCAAAGGGTTGTGAATCTTTTAAATCTCTACGCCAGCTGATTGTAAATGCTCCATCATTGAGTATATTGAAGTTAGAGAACAACTTCTTGGGATCGAAAGGGATATGGGGATAATGTGGGAGGTGGAGCTGAAGTAAAAAATATTATTGAATTACAAAGCAGGTCCAAGGGGCTGAAATGCCTTTTCTGACTCGTAGCCATTATGTTCTTCCATGTATCAAGGACATACAGGTATTAGTAAAAACAGAAGACACTGAGAATAGGAAAGAAAAGGCTATTGCATTTTTTAATAGGTATGATTTACTGGCTAAAAATCAATTGTGTTTTCCGGAATGTTCTGCTTTTCACATTTACCAGTCTGACAGATGCACTTAAGAAAAATCTACTACATTCCCTTCCACATTGAGAAGGTTCAGGCCATCCATTCACCAGTACATTAGTCATAATAAAAGATAAGGCTGAGGTAATGGTTTTCGCTGGCGACTATTATCATTTGACCATCATTTATCAAGATGCATCTATTTTTTTGTCATCAAAAGCACAAAAAAGGTTTAATAATTTAATGGAGAATTGCTTAGCTCATAAATCATAGGAAGTGGGTGCAGTGTCTGAATCCAATTTATTGCAGTGAAAATGGTGCGACATTTTTTCTGTTATTTTGGAAACAATATCAAACGTGAGGGGATTATTTCTGCTTCTGCTTTGGTAAAGGGCAATTATCTGAAGGGGTAGAAAGCTGGTAGCAATGTGTGAGAGTGGAATACTGATGTTACACTGTCTCATCACATTTCTATACTTTCCCTTTCTTTAATTTTGCCCTCTTTGTACAATACATCATTTATTGCCAGCATCAAAATTCTCCTCCTATTCCTCCTCCACTTCCACATCCTCCTCCACATCCTCCTCCATCAGACCTCCTCCTCCATCACACCCTCCTCCCCGACATCCACCTCCACCCCCTCCTCCTCCACGTCCCCCTCCTCCTCTACATCTCTTTCATCCTCCACATAATTCTCCTCTTCCAAATCCCCCTCCACAGCCTGCTCCACATCCTTCTCCCCCTCCGCATCCTCCTCCTCCTTCATATCCACCTCCTCTTCCACAACCTCCTCCTCCTCCACATCCTCCTCCTCCACAACCTCCCCCTGAACAAACAAAGAACAGTACTGCACAGGAACAGGCACTTTGGTCCTCCTAGCCTGCGCTGATCATGATGCCTGCCTAAACTAAAACCACTTACAGAGTCTATATCCTTCCATTCCCATGCTATTCATGTATTCATCTAGATGACCCTGAAATGCCACGATCGTACCTGCTCCAACTACCTCCCCAGGCAGCGCATTCCAGACATTCAGCACCCTCTGTATAAAAAAACTTGCCTCGCACATCTCCTTTAAACTTTTCTCCATGCACCTTAAACCTATGTCCCCTAGTATTTGACTTTTCTACCAGAGGGAAGAGCATCTGACTATCCACTCTGTCCATATGACTCATAATCTTGTAAACCTCTATCAGGTCACCCCTCGACCTCCGTCATTGCAGTGGGAACAAACTGAGTTTATCCAACCTCAGGAAGAGGGAAGCTTATGTAGGGATGAGGAAACAAGGTTCAGATGGCTCGATTGAGGGTTACAAGTTAGCAAGGAATGAGCTGAAAAAGGGGCTTAGGAGAGCTAGGAGGGGTCACGAAAAGTCCTTGGCGGGTTGGATCAAGGAAAACCCCAAGGCTTTTTACTGTTATGTGAGGAATAAAAGAATGACCAGGGTGAGGTTAGGGCCGGTCAAGGACAGTAGTGGGAACTTGTGTATGGAGTCAGTAGAGATAGGCGAGGTGATGAATGAATACTTTTCTTCAGTGTTCATCAAGGAGAGGGGCCATGTTTTTGAGGAAGAGAAGGTGTTACAGGCTAATAGGCTGGAGGAAATAGATGTTCGGAGGGAGGATGTCCTGGCAGTTTTGAATAAACTGAAGGTCAATAAGTCCCCTGGGCCTGATGAAATGTATCCTAGGATTCTTTGGGAGGCAAGGGATGAGATTGCAGAGCCTTTGGCTTTGATCTTTGGGTCCTCGCTGTCCACGGGGATGGTGCCAGAAGACTGGAGAATGGCGAATGTTGTTCCTCTGATTAAGAAAGGGAATAGAAATGACCCTGGTAATTATAGACCGGTTAGTCTTACTTCAGTGGTTGGTAAATTGATGGAAAAGGTCCTTAGAGATGGGATTTACGACCATTTAGAAAGATGCGGATTAATCCGGGATAGTCAGCACGGATTCGTGAAGGGCAAGTCGTGCCTCACAAATTTGATAGAATTTTTTGAGGAGGTAACTAAGTGTGTTGATTAAGGTAGGGCAGTTGATGTCATATACATGGATTTTAGTAAGGCGTTTGATAAGGTCCCCCATGGTCGGCTTATGATGAAAGTGAGGAGGTGTGGGATAGAGGGAAAGTTGGCCGATTGGATAGGTAACTGGCTGTCTGATCGAAGACAGAGGGTGGTGGTGGATGGAAAATTTTCGGATTGGAGGCAGGTTGCTAGCAGAGTGCCGCAGGGATCAGTGCTTGGTCTTCTGCTCTTTGTGATTTTTATTAATGACTTAGAGGAGGGGGCTGAAGGGTGGATCAGTCAATTTGCTGATGACACCAAGATTGGTGGAGTAGTGGATGAGGTGGAGGGCTGTTGTAGGCTGCAAAGAGACATAGATAGGATGCAAAGCTGGGCTGAAAAATGGCAAATGGAGTTTAACCCTGATAAATGTGAGGTGATTCATTTCGGTAGGACTAATTTAAATGTGGATTACAGGGTCAAAGGTAGGGTTCTGAAGACTGTGGAGGAACAGAGAGATCTCTAAAGGTTGCCACTCAAGTGGATAGAGCTGTGAAGAAGGCTATAGTGTGTTAGCTTTTATTAACAGGGGGTTGGAGTTTAAGAGCCGTGGGGTTATGCTGCAACTGTACAGGACCTTGGTGAGACCACATTTGGAATATTGTGTGCAGTTCTGGTCATCTCACTATAAGAAGGATGTGGAAGCGCTGGAAAGAGTGCAGAGGAGATTTACCAGGATGCTGCCTGGTTTGGAGGGTAGGTCTTATGAGGAAAGGTTGAGGGAGCTAGGGCTGTTCTCTCTGGAGCGGAGGAGGCTGAGGGGAGACTTAATAGAGGTTTATAAAATGATGAAGGGGATAGATAGAGTGAACGTTCAAAGACTATTTCCTCGGGTGGATGGAGCTATTACAAGGGGGCATAACTATAGGGTTCGTGGTGGGAGATACAGGAAGGATATCAGAGGTAGGTTCTTTACGCAGAGAGTGGTTGGGGTGTGGAATGGACTGCCTGCAGTGATAGTGGAGTCAGACACTTTAGGAACATTTAAGCGGTTATTGGATAGGCACATGGAGCACACCAGGATGATAGGGAGTGGGTTAGCTTGATCTTGGTTTCAGATAAAGCTCGGCACAACATCGTGGGCCGAAGGGCCTGTTCTATGCTGTACTGTTCTATGTTCTATGTTCTAACCTCTCCTCATTGCTAATACCCTCCAGACAGGCAACATCCTGGTAAACCTCTTCTATACCCTCTCCAAAGCATCCACATCCTTTTGGTAGTGTGGCAACCAGAATTGTATACAATATTCAAATGAAGCCCAACTAAGGCTCTATACAGCCTCTTCCACGTCCTCCTCCTCCACGTCCTCCTCATCATCTTCCTCCTCCTCCACATCCTCCTCCTCCTTCTCTAACTGCTCCTCTTCTTCTTCAACTAACTTCCTTCTCCTCTTCTCCCAGTTCTTCCTCTCTCTCCTCCTCCCCCATATCAATCATGGTGTTACAATCCCCTACCAGATCCTTAATTTTGTTATAATCCCAGGCAAGACTCACAAATTTGGTTGCAATCCAGTTAGCGACCAATAACTTTGTTGTTAAAGCAGTCAAGATTTGAATTCCCAGTTACTCGCGAGAAGAATAAAGTCACATGTTTCCACAAATTTAAACAAACTGAAGACCTTTTACTATACATGAGTTAACAAAGCAAACAGTCAATACAATCTTATACTCTAGCAAACATGAATTAACATGAGCTAACATAAATTGTGGTTGAATACCCCACAAATTGAACATTAATTGGCACACACCACCAAGGTAAGTTCCATGAATTTCTCAGTAATCCACCAGATGTCAGTGATCACTCTGAGAGACACAGCATCTTTTAAGAATATGTTTTCCTCATGAGGAATTTAAGCTCCTGTTCTTCAAAGAGCTGGTCTGATCTCCAGCCGACAGCAACTCTTCTCCACCGAATTCCATCAGTATAATCCTCACCCAAAAGGAACACAAATCCACTTTTCTCTCAAATCCATTCCAGGATCCAGCCTTCTTGGTCTCTTTTCCAGTTGAACTAACTTCCCCCTGAGATTGCATCACTCTGTGTTGGCCAGCTTACACTCCAGCATCTAAACATTGGCATGGCCCCAGCATCATAGTCACACTGCTGCCAACAACTGCTTTTGAGCTTCTCTGATCCCCAACTCTTAGCCACACAGAGGCACCAACAACCTCTCGGGCTACTCTGAGCTCCTACCCCTAAATGCAGGGAATAATAGAACCATAGAATACCTACAGTACAGAAGGGGGCTATTTGTCCCATTTAGTCTGCACTGACTCTCCAAAAGATCATTCTACCAAGGCCCATCCTTCTGCCCTATTCCTGTAACCCTGAGACTTGGCTAATCCACATATCTTTAGACACTAAGGGCGGATTTTCTCATCCTGGTCGTCATGGGAATTGTAGCGGGCAGGACACGGACCTTGCAAAGGTCCGTTGACCTCGGGTGGGATTTTCTGGTCTTGGGGCGAACGCGGCTGGAAAATCCTGCCCTAAGGGGCAATTTGGCATGGCTGATCCACCTAACCTGCACACTTTTGGACTGTGGAAGGAAATCAGAGCACCCGGGGAAACCCACACAGACACAGAGGGGACATGTAAACAGCACACAGTGACTCAAGGCCGGAATCGAACTGGGTCCTTGATGCTGTGAGTGCTACCACAATGGCAGAACTTGAACTCCGTGGAGCCAAAGCTCTTCTCAGTTTTCTTCCTAGAGCCACTCTGTCTCTTGAACCTATTGGTGTCATCTGTTAGTATCTGCTAACAAGGTTTCATTCCTGTTCTGAGACAAGATCAAATATATTAATCCTCAGTACATTCCGTACCTTAAATGTTCCAGTCCAGTCAATCAAAGTTCAGCACCACAAGTGCAAAATTAAGGAGACTACACGCCTACATCATATACAGATGTGATGACTTCAGCCAGGCTAATGAGGTTGGCTTGCTATAGTATGAACCCCTAAATTAATTTGAGTTAGTTTATTTGGTTGGTATCAAAAGAAATACCTGATGAGTTCTTTTAATGTTTTAAGTTTCCTTTTGACTTTGTTTTTGGTTCGGGCTGTTCCCCCTTCCTTTTGGGGAGCTGTCCCTTTTAATTTGTCCCTAAGTTAATTTGAGTTAGTTTATTTGGTTGGTGTGAAAAGACATACCTGATGAGTCTCCCTTATTCAAAAAAGAATAAGGGAGTTTGAGTAATTTTGAATAATTAGAGTTTGTTTATTTGGTTGGTACCCGAAAGAGCTACCTGATGAGTCCGAAATGATGGTTAAATCAGGGAGCCTCATGCTCCCTATTTAAAGCAGGTGTGTCAGACTCCCAGCCTACATTCAGCAGGTTGCACCTGGAGAGCTGGCTGTGTACAGATGTGTGTCCAGAGTGGATTCTTCTTGCTGTTGCTGCTACTGCGAGTCCAGGAAGCTGAGTGGTGGAAGGGTCTTTTCATCTTTGTGGACATTCCAACCAGAAGGAAGAAGGAGCCATCGCTCAGAATCTCCAGCCACTGGAAAGGTGCTCTCTCCTTCAGAGGGAGAGCAAGAGAGACAGTGTTCCAGCTGCAAGAGGGAGGAACAAATCGACCACAGACAGACCAAATCACATCACAGGACTGAGTTGTTGGGCTGGTGCTCCCAAACATTGAAGGTCTGTGCCTGAGGGATAGTGGGGGGAAGACAAGACAGCAAACTCTCGTTTCCATCTACAGGGGTGGGGGGTGAAGACATGCTGGATTTCTCAGTATTGGCCCACAGGGCTGAAGATTTGAAGTCCCCCCACCCACCTGCTGCTGCTGCCACCCCCAACACCAGCAGCCCGCCCCCCCCTTCCTCCTGACTGGGGCACCAGCACTCCTCGGTGCCCTGTCCCTCGTCCTCTGTCCCCCTCTCTCCCTCTCTGACGCCAGGGAGAGAACAACTGGGCCCCCGCCTACCCCACCCTCCTTCATTCCTTCTCTGCCCCTTCTGGCTCCTGGGCAGAGACACCAACACCCCCCCCCCCCCCCCCCCCCCCCCGTCGGCACCCTCACCCATCACACCCATAATCCCTTCCCTCTCTGCACCTGACCATAAAGGCCAGAGAGGCCCACCACCCATCCCCCCCCCCCCCCACCCCTCCCCACAGAGACACCCTGACAGATACGTTCTGCCATACATCTGGGCAGTCTGGGGGTGGGCGTAGCACCAGGTATTAACATCATGGCGACAGTGACACCGTCGCCGGTGGCAGGGCCGTCTAGGCCCACCTATGCGGGTGTGACAGCAGCCAGGGCCCCCACCGCTCCCAAGGCCCTGCCACCTTTTAGGCTCCTCACAAAACAATGGAGACATCTCCATCCTGGCTCCAGAGCTTTCACTTTCGTGAAGCCTGGAGGTGGAGCGTCCAGAATCGACCGCCTTTACATTTCGAGGACGCATGTTTCCGGCATGCCGTCGGCCTCCATGCGGCAGGTGCCGTGCACGGACCACCACCTGGTGTGGGCGGAGTTTGTTCCGTCTCGCATCCGGGGGGGGGGTCCGCGTACTGGCACTTCAACAACACGCTGCTGGAGGACGAGTGCTTCCTGGACTCGTTCCGTCGATTCTGTGCCGGCTGGAGAAGGAAGCGGGGAGGCTTCCCCTCCTTGAGGCTATGGTGGGACGTGGGCAAGACTCACGTCCGGACCTTCTGTCAGGAGTACGCGAGGGGGTCGACGAGGAGGCGGAAATCCAGGCTCGAGGAGTTGGAGAAGGAGGTGTTCGACCTGGAGGCACGTCTCAGTCAGCCCGACGCGGACCCGGCCCTGCGGCTAGAGTACAGGGAGAAGAAGGGCGCGCTGCGGGACCTGCAACTGATCGGGTCCCATGGCGCGTACGTGAGGTCGCGGCTCCAGTTCCGGGTGGACCTGGACCGCGGCTCCCCCTTCTTCTACTCGCTGGAAAAAGGGCGGGCTAACCACCAGCAGCTCCTTACGCTGCTGGCCGACGACGGTTCCCCCGTCTCGGATCCGGAAGGCATCAGGGCCATCGCCCGGGATTATTACACCTCCCTCTTCTCTCCGGATCCATCCAGCGAGGATGCCCGCAGAGATCTGTGGGAGGCCCTTCTGCAAGTCAGCCCGGAGGGCGTCGGCAGGCTTGAGGCCCCCATCACCATGTCCGAGCTGACCGGCGCCCTTAATGGCCTCGATCGGGGCAAGGCTCCGGGGCTGGACGGGCTAACTGTGGAGTTCTTCAGGGCACTCTGGGACGTCCTGGGGGACGACTACGCGGGGGTCCTGGAGAAGAGCAACGCCACCGGGGAGATGCCCCTTTCGTGGCGCAGGGCCGTCATTGCCCTGCTGCCGAAGAAGGGGGATCTCCGGTGCCTTAAAAACTGGCGCCCGGTCTCCCTCCTCAGCACGGATTATAAAATCTTTGCCAGGGCTTTAGCTTCACGCCTTGGATCCGTGCTGGACCACATGATCCACCCTGACCAGTCCTACACGGTCCCAGGCCGATCGATTCACGATAACCTCCATCTGGTCCGGGACCTGATCCACCATTCCCAGAGGGCTGGTCTGTCGAGCACCTTCTTGTCTTTAGATCAGGAGAAGGCGTTCGACAGGGTGGAGCACGAGTATTTGCTCGGGACTCTGCGGGCATTCGGGTTCGGGACGCAGTTTGTCGCCCGGATCCGATTACTCTACTCTGCTGCAGAGTGTCTGATTAAGGTTAATGGGTCCCTGACGGCGCCCCTTCGCTTTGGGAGGGGAGTACGGCAGGGCTGCCCCTTGTCCGGCCAACTTTATTCTATATGCATGGAGCCATTCCTGCGCCTCTTGCGGAGGAGGTTGTCGGGTTTGACTCTGCGCGGCCCGGACGTAGGGGTGGTCCTGTCGGCTTACGCCAATGACGTGCTCCTCATGTTCACGGACCCGGCTGACCTGCGGAGGATGCGAGAATGCCAGGCGGTGTACTCCACCGCGTCCTCCACCAGGATCAACTGGGCCAAGTGTTCCGGACTCCTGGTCGGTCCGTGGGAGACGGACCCCCTTCCAGAGGAGCTCAGGCCTTTCACCTGGAGCAGGACCAACCTCCTCTACCTGGGGGTCCATCTCTGCCCAGCCGAGGAATCCTGGCCGGCGAACTGGCGGGAGTTGGAGGCCAAAGTCTCCGCCCGCCTGGGTCGCTGGACAGGACTGCTCCGAGTGCTGTCCTACAGGGCACGTGTTCTCGTCATAAACCAGCTGGTCGCCTCCATGCTGTGGTACCGGCTGGTCACCTTGACCCCTCCCCCTGGCTTTGTCACCGATATGCAGAAAGCCCTCGTGCGGTTTTTCTGGGACAACCGACTGCACTGGGTCGCTGCCGAGGTTCTGCATCTCCCACTTGGGGAGGGCGGACAAGGTCTGGTGTGCCTCCGCACGCAGGTAGCGACCTTCCGCCTCCAGACCCTGCAGCGATACCTTTACGTGGAGCCTCCTCCACGATGGCGTGCGATGGTGACGTATTTCTTCTGCCAGTTGCATGGCCTCAATTACGACGTGCAGCTCCTGCACATCAACCTGGGGCGTGCGTATTCCGACCTCCTTGCGGGAGTTGCCCGTCTTTTACCAGGACCTCCTTACGGTCTGGAACGCGGTCACCTCGCGACGCAGCTCTCCCCCGTCAGGAGTAGTGGCTCTCGTGCGAGAGCCGCTGCTCAGGAATCCGCACCTCCAGCCGTACAACTTCAGGTGGCTGGCGGAGAGGAGGGCCGTGAACGCCAGGGTGTCCAGGATTGGGGACGTGCTGGATGGTGGAGGAGCGGGCTGGATGAGCCCCCACGTGCTGGCTGAGCGCGCGGGGGTGGCCGTCTGGCGCGCGGCCAAAGCCACCCAAGACCTTAGGACGGTCGTGCTTGGCCCCGAGTGCGCATGCGGTCTCGAGGCGGCACAGGCGCAGGCGTGCGGTGGGATCCCACCCGAGGGTTCCCCTGCTCAGACGGAATTTCACATTGGCCCAAAGCCTAGACCTCCCCCCCCGGGTCAGGTGCCCCTCTGCATGTGCCTTCTCGCGGAAATGCCCTCTGTGCCCTTTTCCACCACGCGGAGGCGTTTCCTGTACGGGCTGCTGCTGCACACCTTTCACTACCGCGTCCTCGCCCGTCGCCCGGATACACCTTGGCGGGCCTTGTTGTCACCGGGCGGCGGAGGTCCCCAGTGGAGGTCCCTCTACGGAGGGATCTCCCCCAGTTATCTTGGGGACCTGGGGTGGAGGGTGCTGCACACAGCAGTGCCGTGCAACCGTAGGTTTTTCCGGTACACGGGCTCCCAAGACTGCCCTTTCTGTGGCCTCGTGGAGTCCGTGGACCATGTCTACGTTCTGTGTTTTAGGCTGCACACCCTTTTTGGTTTCCTCAAACACCTTTTACTGATGTTTTGTTTGCACTTCAGTCCCACGCTCCTGATCTACGGGCACCTGGTGCGGAGAGGGGCGGGTCGGGATGCCGACGTCCTCGTGAACCTGCTCCTGGGCCTGGCGAGACGCGCCATCAATAGGTCCAGGCAGCGGGCGATCGACGGGGCCGTCCATCCTGACTGTCTGCCCCTCTACCGTGGCTACATTCGCGGCCAGGTGTCTCTGGAGAGGGAGCATGCAGTGTCCACGGGCGCGGTTGACGCCTTCCGCGACCGCTGGGCACCGCAGGGGCTGGGGTGTATTATCGACCCCGATAATCACCTTTTGGTTTGATGTTTTAAGTTTCCTTTCGACTTTGTTTTTGGTTCGGGCTGTTCCCCCTTCCTTTTGGGGAGCTGCCCCTTTTTAATTTGTCCCTAAGTTAATTTGAGTTAGTTTATTATGTTGGTACCCGAAAGAGATTCCTGATGAGTCCCAATTGATGGTTAAATCAGGGAGCCTCATGCTCCCTATTTAAAGCAGGTGTGTCAGACTCCCAGCCTACATTCAACAGGGAGCAACTGGAGAGTTGGCTGTGTACAGATGTATGGTGTAAATAAAGTAACTTGTGATGGGACTTTCACCTCTGTGGAGTTATTACAAGAGACAAAAAACAGATTTCATCACAATGTGTCGGTACTGGCTGAGGAAAAAAATGCGGTAAAGCTCTGCCTCCTCCTGAATTACCTTCTCCTTTTTCTCCTCCTCAGACTGTGTTTCTCCTCTTCCTCCTCTATGTTCTCCTCTCCCACCTCCTTCTCTATGAGGTAATCTCCTGTAAGTGCTATAGACCTGAAATCATCCAAAATGGTACCGCATCTTCTATCATTGGTTCCTAATCCTGCCTCACGCCTCTCTGTCCCTCTAAAACGCCTCCAACCCTACAACACCCTGAAGAGTCAGTGCTACTCCATTGCTGGCCTATCGAGCATCCCCAATTTTAATCTCTCCATCATTTTGTGGTTCTGCCTTCAGCTGCCAAGTGCCTAAATTCTGTAAGTCCCTCCCAAAATATTTCCAAAACACTCCTTAAGACCTACCTCTTTGACTAATAATAATGGAATTCTGGCATTAATCTTGAAGGGTCTAAAATACAAAGTGAAGTTTCCCTTGCATAGAAGTTTGTTCATTTGGTGAATGGCACTCAGCTCCAGGAAGAATGCTCGTTGGCAGTCTTTCAGTTCGAGGATGGCATGCACTCAGGGTCATACGTTTTTGCCGTGAGTCCTCATGTGACTGAACAGGCCCATTCTCGACCCAAAGATCTTTGGGCAGCAAGAATATATTGCCCTTGGAGGAGGCATTAAAGTGCTTCATCAGATTGATACCAGGCCTTAACGGGTTAATTTATGAGAAATAAAGCATAGATTTGGTTAGCGTTGCCTTAAATTGAGACAATTGAAGAGTGATCTACTGGAGGTGGTAAGAATGAGCGGAGGTTTTGATAGGTTAAACTAGAGAGAAGATATTTCCTCTGATTAGAGAATTGAGAAAAAAGGGGAACAATTTTAAATTAAGAGCTCAGTAATTCTACAGGAAAATCAGAAAGCACTTTTTCCATACAATGGAGACAGGATAGCCAGGACTCTCCACTCCAAACAGTTGTGCATGCTGGGACAGTTCATACTTTGATGACTGAGATTGACCATTTTTCCTGGCTCAGGGTTTAAAGAGAGATCAAACAAAGGCAGTCAAATGGAGCTAAGGTGCAGATCAACTATAAAGAACAAAGAACAAAGAACAGTACAGCACAGGAAACAGGCCCTTCGGCCCTCCAAGCCTGTGCCGCTCATTGGTCAACTAGACCAATCGTTTGTATCTCTCCATTCCCAGACTGCTCATGTGACTATCCAGGTAAGTCTTAAACGATGCCAGCGTGTCTGCCTCCGCCACCCTACTTGGCAGCGCATTCCAGGCCCCCACCACTCTCTGTGTAAATAAAATCCCTCTGATATCGGAGTTATACCTCGCCCCTCTCAGCTTGAGCCCGTGACCCCTCGTGATCGTCACCTCCGACCTGGGAAAAAGTTTCCCACTGTTCACGCTATCTATACCCTTCATAATTTTGTACACCTCTATTAGGTCTCCCCTCATTCTCCGTCTTTCCAGGGAGAACAAGCCCAGTTTACCCTATGATCGGTTAAATGGCAGGACATGCTCAAGGGAATGAAAGGCCACCTCCTTTTCCTATATCACAGCACTGGTCCTTTCCCTGTCCATTCACTGATAGGCACTTATTGTGTCTCTGTTCTAATTTTTAAAGATGTGGAGATGCCGGCGTTGGACTGGGGTAAACACAGTAAGAAGTTTAACAACACCAGGTTAAAGTCCAACAGGTTTATTTGGTAGCAAAAGCCACACAAGCTTTCGGAGCTCTTAGCCCCTTCTTCAGGTGAGTGGGAATTCTGTTCACAAACAGAGCTTATAAAGACACAGACTCAAATTACATGAATAATGGTTGGAATGCGAATACTTACAACTAATCAAGTCTTTAAGAAACGAAACAATGTGAGTGGAGAGAGCATCAAGACAGGCTAAAAAGATGTGTATTGTCTCCAGACAAGACAGCCAGTGAAACTCTGCAGGTCCACGCAACTGTGGGAGTTACAAATAGTGTGACATGAACCCAATATCCCGGTTGAGGCCGTCCTCGTGTGTGCGGAACTTGGCTATCAGTTTCTGCTCAGCGACTCTGCGCTGTCGTGTGTCGCGAAGGCCGCCTTGGAGAACGCTTACCCGAATATCAGAGGCCGAATGCCCGTGACCGCTGAAGTGCTCCCCAACAGGAAGAGACCAAATTCGCACCTCAATATGCCAACATCTTCATGCACAGGTTCGAACAAGACTTCTTCACCGCACGGGACCTTCAACCGATGCTATACACTAGATACATCGATGACATTTTCTTCCTTTGGACTCATGGTGAACAATCACTGAAACAACTCTATGATGACATCAACAAGTTCCATCCCACCATCAGGCTCACCATAGACTACTCTCCGGAATCGGTTGCATTCTTGGACACACGCATCTCCATTAAGGACGGTCACCTCAGCACCTCACTGTACCGCAAGCCCACGGATAACCTCACGATGCTCCACTTCTCCAGCTTCCACCCTAAACACGTTAAAGAAGCCATCCCCTACGGACAAGCCCTCCGTATACACAGGATCTGCTCAGATGAGGAGGATCGCAACAGACACCTCCAGACGCTGAAAGATGCCCTCATAAGAACAGGATATGGCGCTAGACTCATTGATCAACAGTTCCAACGCGCCACAGCGAAAAACCGCACCGACCTCCTCAGAAGACAAACACGGGACACAGTGGACAGAGTACCCTTCGTTGTCCAGTACTTCCCCGGAGCGGAGAAGCTACGGCATCTCCTCCGGAGCCTTCAACATGTCATTGATGAAGACGAACATCTCGCCAAGGCCATCCCCACACCCCCACTTCTTGCCTTCAAACAACCGCACAACTTCAAACAGACCATTGTCCGCAGCAAACTACCCAGCCTTCAGGAGAACAGTGACCACGACACCACACAACCCTGCCACAGCAACCTCTGCAAGACGTGCCGGATCATCGACACAGATGCCATCATCTCACGTGAGAACACCATCCACCAGGTACACGGTACATACTCTTGCAATTCGGCCAACATTGTCTACCTGATACGCTGCAAGAAAGGATGTCCCGAGGCATGGTACATTGGGGAAACTATGCAGACGCTGCGACAACGGATGAATGAACACCGCTCGACAATCACCAGGCAAGACTGTTCTCTTCCTGTTGGGGAGCACTTCAGCGGTCACGGGCATTCGGCCTCTGATATTCGGGTAAGCGTTCTCCAAGGCGGCCTTCGCGACACACGACAGCGCAGAGTCGCTGAGCAGAAACTGATAGCCAAGTTCCGCACACACGAGGACGGCCTCAACCGGGATATTGGGTTCATGTCACACTATTTGTAACTCCCACAGTTGCGTGGACCTGCAGAGTTTCACTGGCTGTCTTGTCTGGAGACAATACACATCTTTTTAGCCTGCCTTGATGCTCTCTCCACTCACATTGTTTCGTTTCTTAAAGACTTGATTAGTTGTAAGTATTCGCATTCCAACCATTATTCATGTAATTTGAGTCTGTGTCTTTATAAGCTCTGTTTGTGAACAGAATTCCCACTCACCTGAAGAAGGGGCTAAGAGCTCCGAAAGCTTGTGTGGCTTTTGCTACCAAATAAACCTGTTGGACTTTAACCTGGTGTTGTTAAACTTCTTACTAATTTTTAAAAGCATCTGTTCTCAGTCCACAGAAATCTAAAATATTTTTTCAAAGCAAGGTGCTGTTCTAAATGACAAGGATTGGCTCCACGCAAAACAACTTACATTTATCTGTCTATGGGTCCACAGCCCAGTGTCAGTCCACCTTGAAAAACAAAATTCTTCAGAAAATATTGTCAAAGAGCCAAGAAAACTATCCCTGGAAAAATCGCCAAAGCACCCCCAATGGGCTTGAAGCTGGTGAGGTCAGGATGCTGGAGGGAGCATCCAAGTGGTAATGGGCTTTCAGTCAAAGAAGGACCAGGATGGAACTGAGGGATTCAGGGTTCAGCCATTTGACCAGTCATGGTGTTACTCTTGCCATGTAAGCGATGGGCATTGAGGTCTCCCACCCAGATTGCATTCTGTGTCTGATCTACCCTCCGTGCTACTTCCAAGAGGTGTTCAACACGGAGAATTCCTGATTCATCCGCTGAGGGAAATACAGTGTCATCAGGGAGGAAATTAGACGGGTAAATTGGAAGGAGGCATTCTTGGGGAAAAGTACCGAAGGAAAGTGGAGGATTTTCAAGGAATGTTTGTCTGGAGCTCTGCATGACAACGTTCCGATGAGACAGGGGGGTGTTGGTAGGGTACGGGAACCGTGGTGCACGAAGGTTGTGATGAACCTGGTGAATAAGAAAAGAGAGGCGTACAGAAGGTTCAGAGAGCTAGGAGGTGTTAAGGATTTAGAGGAGTATACGCGATGTAGGAAGGAGCTTAAGAAGGAAATTAGGAGAGCGAGAAGGGGTCATGAGAAGACCTTGGCGGGTAAGATTAAGGAGAATCCCAAGGCTTTCTACAAATATGTCAAGAGTAAAAGGATGAGATGTGAAGGCATAGGACCCTTAAAAGGTGAAGGGGGAAAAGTTTGTGCGGAACCGTTAGAAATGGCGGAGCTGCTTAATGAATACTTTACCTCGGTATTCACGGTGGAAAGGGATCTGGGTGGTTGTACTGCTGGATTGCGGAGGACAGAAAGGATCGAGCATGTGGACATAAAGAAAGAGGATGTGTTGGAACTATTGAATGGCATCAAGGTTGGTAAGTCGCCGGGACCGGATGGGATGTACCCCAGGTTACTGTGGGAGGCGAGGGAGGAGATTGCGGAGCCTTTGGCGATGATCTTTGCATCGTCGATGGAGACGGGAGAGGTTCCGGAGGATTGGAGGATTGCGGATGTGGTCCCTATATTCAAGAAAGGGAACAGGGACAGCCCGGGAAATTACCGACCGGTGAGTCTAACCTCAGTGGTTGGTAAGTTGATGGAGAGGATCCTGAGAGACAGGATTTATGATCATCTAGAGAAGTTTAGTATGATCAAAAGTAGTCAGCACGGCTTTGTCAGGGGCAGGTCGTGCCTTACGAGCCTGGTTGAGTTCTTTGAAAATGTGACCAAGCACATTGACGAAGGAAGAGCGGTGGATGTGGTCTATATGGACTTCAGCAAAGCGTTCGATAAGGTCCCCCATGCAAGACTTCTTGAGAAAGTGAGAGGGCATGGGATCCAAGGGGCTGTTGCCTTGTGGATCCAGAACTGGCTTGCCTGCAGAAGGCAGAGAGTGGCTGTGGAGGGGTCTTTCTCTGCATGGAGGTCAGTGACCAGTGGAGTGCCCCAGGGATCTGTTCTGGGACCCTTGCTGTTTGTCATTTTCATAAATGACCTGGATGAGGAAGTGGAGGGATGGGTTGGTAAGTTTGCTGACGACACCAAGGTAGGTGGTGTTGTGGATAGTTTGGAGGGATGTCAGAAGTTGCAGCGAGACATAGATAGAATGCAAGACTGGGCGGAGAAGTGGCAGATGGACTTCAACCCGGATAAGTGTGTAGTGATCCATTTTGGCAGATCCAATGGGATGGAGCAGCAGTATAAAATGAAGGGTACCATTCTTAGCAGTGTAGAGGATCAGAAGGACCTTGGGGTCCGGGTCCATAGGACTCTTAAATCGGCCTCGCAGGTGGAGGATGCGGTCAAGAAGGCGTATGGCGTACTGGCCTTCATTAATCGAGGGATTGAGTTTAGGAGTCGGGAGATAATGCTGCAGCTTTATAGGACCCTGGTTAGACCCCACTTGGAGTACTGCGCGCAGTTCTGGTCACCTCATTACAGGAAAGATGTTGAAGCCATTGAAAGGGTGCAGAGGAGATTTACAAGGATGTTGCCTGGATTGGGGGGCATGCCTTATGAGGATAGGTTGAGGGAGCTTGGTCTCTTCTCCCTGGAGAGACGAAGGATGAGAGGTGACCTGATAGAGGTTTACAAGATGTTGAGGGGTCTGGATAGGGTGGACTCTCAGAGGCTATTTCCAAGGGCTGAAATGGTTGCTACGAGGGGACACAGGTTTAAGGTGCTGGGGGGTAGGTACAGGGGGGATGTCAGGGGTAAGTTTTTCACTCAGAGGGTGGTGGGTGAGTGGAATCGGCTGACGTCGGTGGTGGTGGAGGCAAACTCGTTGGGGTCTTTTAAGAGACTTCTGGATGAGTACATGGGATTTAATGGGATTGAGGGCTATAGATAGGCCTAGAGGTGGGGATGTGATCGGCGCAACTTGTGGGCCGAAGGGCCTGTTTGTGCTGTGGCTTTCTATGTTCTATGTTCTATGACCGGTTGTAATCCTTAGGAAGTTTCCATGCCCAAGTTTGAGCTGATAAAATACATGGGGTGTGGAGTCAAATTTGAGGACTCCCAGGGCCGCTCTCTCCTGACTGTGTATCACTGAGTTGGCACAAATGATGGCTCTGTCCTGTCGGTAGGATAGGACGTACTCAGAAATGGTGGCGGAGGTGTCTGGCTAAAAGGTATCATTCTCTGAGTATGATTAAGTCAGCCCTTTGCTTGACTAGGCAGGCAGCACCTGTGGACGTAAAATAGAGTTATTCACCAAAATCTTGCTGCCATTCACGCCGATGGGTTCTAATCTTCCTGCCAATAGTGCATCCCTGCCATGGGTTTCCCAATGGTGTGGAGTGCATTCAGTGGGAAACTCGATTGACAATAGCGAAACCGTAAAATATCGCCACCAGCGAGCACATGCTGCTTCCTGCCACCGCAAAACACACTGCAGAGAGGGAGAGAAATCCAGTTCAACGTTCCAGGTCAATAACCCATTCATCAGTGCTGAAACATTCACTGTTTCTCTCAGCACAGATGCTGCCTGATGTACAATATTTCTCGCATTTTCTGTTTTTATTTCTGATTTCCAGCATCTGCAGTATATTGTTTTGATGTAGGTTGACTTATCTGTGCGACTACTCTCCATTGTGTTGTTTGGCACCACCATGCTGAATGGGATAGATCTAGAACAGATCAGGAGTGAGTGTGAGGCACCTATTTGTGTTGGCAAGCACAGGAGTGCTGGGCGAACAAGACTTATCCCAAGCTGGGATATGGGTGGCAGATTTATGAATTAACTCAGGTTTACAACACAGAAGGATAGAAAAAGGCCATTTGGCCCATTGTAGTTGTGCTGACTCTATGATAGGGCTATCCGATTTGTCCCAATTTCCTGCTCTTTCAGCACTATTTTCTTTTCAAATACACATTAAATTCCATTTTTAAAGTTATAACTATATCTGCTTCCATCACCCTTTCAGGCTGTGCCATTCAAGATCATAAGTTGCTGTGTAAAAGCAATATTCTCATGTCCCCTCTGGTTTATTTGCCAATTATCTTAACTCTGTGTCTCTGCTTACTGGCCCTCTTGCCAGTGGAAACAGTTTGTCTCTATCTATTTTATGTTCAATCTCCTATTAAAGTTGTGGAAACTGGTGAGCCTTCCATGTTTCACTGTCAGTCAATGGTTTGAATCTCCTGAACAGCAGCAATGATCTTCAGACTGCCGCTGAGCTCGAAAACTCCTCAATTGACATTGCTGCACGTTTCTTCTGGGAACTTCTGAGTCTGGCTTTCATAGGAATATGCAGGACAGTGTCTATCAGGTAACTCTATCAGAGCAGAGTAGAGTCAGAGGAAAGACAGGCGAGGTCACCTTTCTACAGCACAATTTGCTATAGTCTAAATTTAAAGGTCCAATTTGAATGTTAGTTAATGGGTGAGTGATGGAGGGAGGGAGCGAGCGGATTGGGAATAGGTTGGTGAGACGGATAGGTGGATGAGGTATGTAGGTGGGTAAGTGTGCAGAGGTGTAGGTAGATGCGTTGGGTCAGTGAAGTGAGCAGGTGGGTAAGGGGGTAGGTGGGTGAATGGGCAAGGGTATAGGTGGGTGAGTTGGGTAGGTGGGTAAGGGGTAGGTGGGTGAATGGGCAGGGGTATAGGTGGGTGAGTTGGGTAGGTGAAATGGACAGGTGGGTAGGGATGTAGGTGGGTGAGTTGGGTAAATGGTTGAAGTGGGCAGGTGAGGAAGGGGTAGGTTGGTCAGTGGGGAGGGGTGTAGGTGGGTGAGTTGGGTAGGTGAAGTGAGCAGGTAGGTAAAGGGGTAGGTGGGTGAGTTGGGTAGGTGATGTGAGCAGGTAGGTAAGGGGGTAGGTGGGTGAATGGGCAGGGGTATAAGTGGGTGAGTTGGGTAGGTGAAATGGACAGGTGGGTAGGGATGTAGGTGGGTGAGTTGGGTAAGTGGGTGAAGTGGGCAGGTGGATGTATAGGTGGGTGAGTTGGGTAGGTGAAATGGACAGGTGGGTAGGGATGTAGGTGGGTGAGTTGGGTAAATGGGTGAAGTGGGCAGGTGAGGAAGGGGTAGGTTGGTCAGTGGGGAGGGGTGTAGGTGGGTGAGTTGGGTAGATGTGTGAGATAGATATGGTCAGATGAGTAATGGGGTAGGGGTTAAGTGGGTGAGTGGGAGTCAGGTCACGGATAGTCGGGTGGTCGGGGGTGTTTTCAGGGGTTGACGGGGTGTCAAGAGGGAGATCGGGAGGTTGATCAGGGGTCAGTTGTGTGGATACCCAGATGTTAGAATAGGTTTTAATCTCGGTAACTACCCAGTTACGTACTCATAGTTGGAGGCATTCACAGAGTGCTCCAGCGAGCAGGCGAAATGCCCTTCGGAAGTTTAAACTTCCCAAGAGATTCCCATGCATGTCCATGGGTCAGGTGCTTCACAGGGTCTCGACATGCATTTTTAGTCAGATGTCTGGTTTCTGACTATCCTGAAACCAGGTGATTTGACCTGTCAATTCCCAAATATTTTGTGGAAATAAACATTCAAAACTGCCACAAATTGTCCTTGACTTGACATCACGAAGTAACTGTGACAAGCTTTCTTCTTACAGAAAAATATTCCTCATGTTTTGTGGAGGTTGAGAACAGTTGGCAATTGTTCTAAATGGCATTCATCATTTGAGACAGTGTGCCTCTGATAAACATCTCCACGTCACAAGATTGATCATATTCTACTTACAACCTTGTTGCTCATGATTTACCCAATCAGCTTCACTCATGCTGGTATTTATCATTCTGCTGGCCCCGACAGAATCTCTATTCTCGCACTATCCTTATCTCTTCAGGAAAAGATATATCGGAGGAACTTCACTGCAGCTGCAGTGTGAGAGATAGAGGGAGACTCCATGCAAGAGCACAGCAGAAATCTGTTCTTTTTGAAAGTATAATGATCTTCTCCATATTAAATTGCGACCCTGTGAAGCACCTGACCCAGGGACATGCATGGGAATTTCCTGGGAAGTTTAAATTTCCGAAGGGCATTTAACCCACCATATTAAACGCCTTCACAATTCTAAATAACTCCCTCAGGTCTCCTCAAGAGGATCAAAGAACAAAGAACAATACAGCACAGGAACAGGCCCTTCGGCCCTCCAAGCCTGCGCCACTCATGTGCCCAACTAGACCATTCATTTGTATCCCTCTATTCCCAGTCTGTTCATGTGGTTATCTAGATAAGTCTTAAATGATCCCAGCGTGTCCGCCTCAATCACCTTGCTTGGCAGTGCATTCCAGGCCCCCACCACCCTCTGTGTAAAATACGTCCCCCTGACATCTGTGTTGAACCTTGCCCCCCTCACCTTGAACCCGTGACCCCTTGTGTTCGTCACCTCCGACCTGGGAAAAAACTTCCCACTGTTCACTCTATCTATGCCCTTCATAATTTTATACACCTCTATTAGATTGCCCCTCATCCTCCGTCTTTCCAGGGAGAACAACCCCAGTTTACCCAATCTCTCCTCATAGCTAAGACCCTCCATACCAGGCAACATCCTGGTGAACCTTCTCTGTACTCTCTCCAAAGCCTCCACATCCTTCTGGTAGTGTGGCGACCAGAACTGGATGCAGTATTCCAAATGTGGCCTAACCATCATTCTATACAGCTGCAACATCATATGCCAACTTTTATATTCTATGCCCCATCCAATAAAGGCAAGCATGTCATATGCCTTCTTCACCACCCTCTCCACCTGTGCTGCCACCTTTAAGGATCTCTGGACTTGTACACCCAGATCCCTCTGTGTGTCTATACTCCTGATGGCTCTGCCATTTATTGTGTAGCTCCCCCTTACATTAGATCTACCGAAATGCATCACTTCGCATTTATCTGGATTAAATTCCATCTGCCATTTCTCCACCCAATGTTCCAGCCTATCTATATCCTGCTGTATTCTCTGACAATGTTCATCACTATCCGCAACTCCAGCAATCTTCGTGTCGTACGCAAACTTACTGATCACACCAGCTACATCTTCCTCCAAATCATTTATATATATCACAAACAGCAGAGGTCCCAGTACAGAGCCCTGCGGAACACCACTAGTCACAGACCTCCAATCGGAAAAAGACCCCTCCACTGCTACCCTCTGTCTTCTATGGCTAAGCCAATTCTCCACCCATCTAGCTAGCTCACCTTTTATCCCGTGAGATTTAACCTTTTGCACCAGCCTGCCATGAGAGACCTTGTCAAACGCTTTACTAAAATCCATATAGACGATATCCACGGCCTTCCCTCGTCAATCGTTTTTGTCACCTCCTCAAAAAACTCAACCAAATTTGTGAGGCATGCTGTCTATCGCTAATGAGATTATTCAGTTCTAAATGCGCATATATCCTATCTCTAAGAATCTTCTCCAACAACTTCCCTACCACGGACATCAAGCTCACCGGCCTATAATTACCCGGGTTATCCTTGCTACCTTTCTTAAATAACGGGACCACATTTGCTACCCTCCAATCCTCTGGGACCTCACCTGTGTCCAGTGAAGAGACAAAGATTTCTGTTAGAGGCCCAGCAATTACATCTCTCGCCTCCCTGAGGAGTCTAGGATAGATGCCATCCGGCCCTGGGGATTTGTCTGTCTTAATGTTTCATAGAAACCTAACACTTCCTCCCTTGTAATTGAGATTTTTTCTAACGGGTCAACACAACACAACAGATCATCATCTCCATGAATCCAGTCAGGGTTCACAATCTTGTCCCGGACTGACAGTCCAGTGGTCAAACTGACTTCTCAACCCAGTTCCTCTTCAGCTCATTCCCAAAGAAGCAATGTTCTGTTGCACCAATGAAAAAGTTTCAACCAATGAGTTAGAAAACTGGAAATCTGAGAGAATGGATATGTGTCCGTTACCTCAGGGAAATCTTACAGTACTGCAGGGCTGTTTAAACAGAGAATTACTAGAGTTCTGGGAATGAAATTATTGGGTAATTGAAAGAAATGAGGAATGTTTGGTCAATTTTTCAGCTTCAGAATGGAGTTGCGTAGTAATATTGTAAAGATGCAGTTTAGGGAAAACACAACTCATTTATTTATACGTTAAAACAATACAGAGGCTTGCGGCCTCGTGGCTGCAATCAGCTCCCGAGAAGACTCTGAATACAGAAGGCCACGTTTACCAAGGGGATCCCCTACATTGCTCCCTGATTGGTTCCCCTGATCATGTGAACCTTACTCTGCAGATTGACCCTTAAAAGGACAATCACCAAATCCCCCCCCTTGAAGTTATTTGATACAAATGTCAATACTCAACTTGCCTACACAGTCCAAGATAATGAAACATTTAGTACGTGACCTTAGTCAATTATAAATTAAATCTTTCATGGGGTTTCTGAATCTTTGTGCAGCAGCGTAACTCCTCTGTCTGGGGAAGCCACAATGACAAATGCCTTTACAGGCACAGGCAGTTCTATCAGTTCTATCTGTTTCCATGGAGACATTGGGTGTGCCTGCAACAGGACAACCAGGTCCTTCAGTACAAAAATAGTTGGCAACGTTTCCTGATGGCAGTGTACTTCCTGATTGGAAAATTGGGTGAAGGCACATCTTTCCTTTTCTCAAATGGAGTATGTGTTTTCAGAAAATCCTTCTTTCTACGTCCACTTGATAAGACGGGGTCCAGTTTTAGAGATGACAATTCCCGGGACCTGACTCAACCCACCACCAAAATTCCTCACATACACGGCGTCATCTAACATAAAGGACCGTGTTGACTGACATGAATCATGGCTTGCCTTCTGACAGCTTTGGCTAGCCCCTACCCTCCAGACAAATTTGGAAACATGAGGCTCAAACTTGTTCTGAGACAACGGTTTATTAACAACTCTGCTGGCAGGAGACAGAGTACAGGAATGAGATAGCGAATCTGGTGGACTGGTGCGGCAACAATAATCTCTCCCTCAATGTCAAGAAAACGAAGGAGATTGTCATCGACTTCAGGAAGCGTAAAGGAGAACATGCCTCTGTCTACATCAATGGGGACAAAGTAGAAAGGGTCGAGAGCTTCAAGTTTTTAGGTGTCCAGATCACCAACAACCTGTCCTGGTCCCCCCCATGCCGACACAATAGTTAAGAAAGCCCACCAACGCCTCTAAATTCTTAGAAGACTAAGGAAATTTGGCATGTCAGATATGACTCCCACGTTTACAGATGCACCATAGAAAGCATTCTTTCTGGTTGTATCACAGCTTGGTATGGCTCCTGCTCTACCCAAGACCCCAAGGAACTACAAAAGGTCGTGAATGTAGTCCATCACACAAACCAGCCTTCCATCCATTGACTCTGTCTACACTTCCCGCTGCCTCGACAAAGCAGCCAGCATAATTAAGAACACCACGTACCCCAGACATACTATCTTTCACCTTCTTCCTTCGGGAAAAGGTACAAAGTCTGAGGTCACGTACCAACCGACTAAAGAACAGCTTCTTCCCTGCTGCTGTCAGACTTTTGAATGGACTTAGCTTGCATTAAGTTGATCTTTCTCTACACCCTAGCTATGACTGTAACACTACCTTCTGCACTCTCTCGCTTCCTTCTCTTTGAACAGTATGTTTTGTCTGTATAGTGCGCAAGAAACAATAGTTTTCACTGTATACATGTGACAATAATAAATCAAATCAAATCAAATCAAATCCTATCTTTGCCTGTGGAGTGGTCCGGTAGCCAAGAAGGAATCATGAGATTCTGGTCTCCAAGAACCTTTACTACTTCTTTAGGCCAGACTTAAAAGTTTGGATGGCTAACTCAACTAGTCATTGGATGCTGGGTGGCAATGTGCAGTCCTAATGTGCTTTATACCACTGAGTTCTGAAACTCAGCAACTGTGAATACTGTTCCATTGTCAGACATGACTTCAGGTATTCCATGGGTAGAAAAACATTGGCATAACCTTTCAATAGTAGCATGTGATATAAGAGATGTTACCTCAGAAACATTCTTCCATTTAGAGTATGCATCAGCAATGAACAGAAACATTGTGCCTATGAATGGACCAACATGATCAATATGGACTCATGCCCATGGCCGGCCAGGCTATTCCCAAGGAAGCAGGAGGGCAGCATCAGGCAACTTTTGCTGCAATTGGTACTGTTCACAGTGCTGACTAGGCTCTCGATGTTGGCATAAATGCCAGGCCACCACACAACTTCTGGTGAGTAACTTCATCTTTGAGATGTCCGGATGGGCACTGTGTAATTCCATTCGAAGCGCTCGCTGCCTGGTACAGGGATGAATACTCTTGCTCCCAGGGTATGATGCCATCATAGAAACTCAATTCATCAGGTAACAAATGGTTTTATTTCTTCAGAAATGGGCTCATTGGACAGAAGTGGATCCTGAATGGTCCGGTACCTGATTTGCTTTGCTGAGACTGGCAACGTGTCCTAAACATTCAACGCCATGACAATTTTCTGTGCAGCTGTAACACTTTCTTGTAAAGGTAGGCAGCTAAGCGCATCCGCATTCGCTATGTGTGTTCCAGGTTGGTGCTTGAATGTAGATTTGGGGGCAGATAGAATTAATGCCCATCACTGAATTCTTGCCAATGTGATTGGCAGAATAGACTTGACTTCTTTAAGAAGACCCTAGAGCAGCTTGTGCTCAGAAACATTGGTAAAGTGTCTATCATATCAATACTGGTGGAATTTATTGACACCAAAAATTATTGATAATCCTTCTTTCTCACTTTGTGAGACATCTTTTTTGGCCTCTGAGAGGGATCTTGACACATGCCCTATCGGAAAGGATCAACACCACACAGAGAGGCATCACAGGTCAACACCAGTCCCTCAGATGGGTTGAAATGTACTAACAAATTTGAAGAATGCAGCAAATGTTTCACTATGTTGAAATCTTCTATCTGGGGAGTCTTCCAAGACCATGCTGGTGTCTCTTCAGCAGAATATGCAAGGTGGGGGGAGGGTAATAATGTTAACAAGCTTGTTAAAAAAAACGATAGTATTCCCAAAATGACTTGATAACACTCCCAAAAATGACTTGAGCTCAGATGTACTTTTGGGGGCTGGCTGCAATCAGCTCCTGAGATGTCTCTGAATACAGAAGGTCACGCTTACTAGGGCAATCCTTCACCCTGCTCCCCGATTGGTTCCCTGGATCATGTGACCCTCACTCTGCAGATTGATCCTTAAAGGGACAATCACCACAAAACATCATGATAGAAACAGGCTTTCTAGCCCATTTGGTAAACTTCTGGTTGGCAAGGTGGCACAGTGGTTAGCACTGCTGCCTTACAACTCCAGGGACCTGGGATCGATTCCAACCTTGGGTGACTGGGTGGAGTTTGCATGTTTTCCCTGTGTCTGCGTGGGTTTCCTCCCACAGTCTAAAGATGTGTAGGTGGATTAGCCATGGTAAATGCACGGGATTACGGGGATAGGACGGGGGTGGGCCTGAGTCAGCGCAGACTCAATGGGCTGAACAGCCGCCTTCTGCACTGTAGGGATTCTATGATATTATGTGGGTAATCTAAACAAAAAACCTCCATTGGGGTGGAGGGCTGGGGGTGTGCAGAAAATCCCATCCATTATGCTATGACAAAGGGTCATCTGGACAGCTCTTTTCTTTCCTTACAGATGCTGCCAGACTTGCTGAGATTTTCCAGCATTTTCTCTTTTGATCCCATCCATTATGCTTAACTTTGCCAAGTTTGGTAGAATAAAAGGAATGGATTGAACTGGATGGGAATGGAAGGATATGGACTCCATAAGCGCACACGGTTTTAGTTTTGGCAAGCATCATGATCGGCGCAGGCTTGGATGGCCGAAGGGCCTGTTCCTGTGCCTACTTCTCTTTGTTCTTTGGTTCTGTTATACTCCACATGAATCTCTAGTGCAGCTGTGAAATGTAGCAATTAATTCCGAGCTAATTAGTCCCTAGCTCTTACAGAAACTACAACAATATATAACATCCTCCTTGTTACTTTACCTCCTCAGAGTATAAATAGAACAATGTTTTTATTTTCCACACACATCTTGAGACAAATGATGCTGCCAACCTGTATTAAATGGGATAAAGAAGGAAGAAGGGCATTTAACCAGCATCCATCATGACAGGACATTTAACTTCTCCTGCCTTCCACACTAATTTCCCCTTTGTCTTTTCTCAGTTACCACCTTTTTGTTGGAAAGCTTTACACATTTCTTCCTTTCTCATCAAGCTGAACCAATGGGCCAGATCTTCTGATCAGTGGTGGTCCTGTACACATCGTTGCTGACTGTACAGGTTACCTGCGAAGGGACCCTTACCGGGTCCCTTCTCAGCTACACTGCATTCCTGGCGGGAACAACAAAGCTGTGATGACAAAGAACAAAGAAAATTACAGCACAGGGACAGGCCCTTCGACCCTTCAAGCCTGCACCGACCATGCTGCCCGACTTAACTAAAACCCCCTACCCTTCCGGAGACCATATCCCTCTATTCCCATCCTATTCATGTATTTGTCAAGACACCCCTTAAAAGTCACTACTGTATCCGCTTCCACTACCTCCCCTGGCAACGAGTTCCAGGCACCCACCACCCTCTGTGTAAAAGATCTGCCTCGTATATCTCCTTTAAACCTTGCCCCTCGCACCTTAAAGCTGTGCCCCCTAGTAATTGACTCTTCCACCCTGGGAAAAAGCTTCTGACTATCCACTCTGGCCATGCTTCTCATTATCTTGTAGACTTCTATCAGGTCGTCCCTCAACCTCCGTCGTTCCAGTGAAAACAAACCAAGTTTCTCCAGCCTCTCCTCATAGCTAATGCCCTCCATACCAGGCAACACCCTGGTAAATATTTTCTGTGCCCTCTCTAAAGCCTCCACATCTTCTGGTAGTGTGGTGACCAGAATTGAACACTATATTCCAAGTGTGGCCTAATTAAGGCTCTATAAAGCTGCAATATGACTTGCCAATTTTTAAACTCAATGCCCCGGCCAATGAAGGCAAGCATGCCGTTTGCCTTCTTGACGACCTTCTCCACCTGCATTGCCACTTTCACTGACCTGTATATCTGTACACCCAGATCCCTTTGCCAATCAGTACTCTTAAGGATTCTGCCATTTACTATATATTTCCTATCTGTAATAGACCTTCCAAAATGCATTACCTCACATGACTGGTGAAGAGAAGCTGTGGAGTGGCACGGTGGCAGAGTGGTTAGCACTGCTGCCTCACAGCTCCAGGGACCTGGGTTCAACTCCCGACTTGGGTCACTGTCTGCGTGAAGTTTGCACATTCTCCCCGTGTCTGCGTGGGTTTCCTCCGGTTTCCTCCCACATTCCAAAGATGTGCGGGTTAGATGGATTGGCCATGCTCAATTGCCCCTTAGTGTCAGGGGGACTAACAGGGTAAATACATGGGGTTACGGAAATAGGGCCTAGGTGCGATTGTTGTCAGTGCAGGCTCGATGGGCTGATTAGCCTCCTCCTGCACTGTAAGGATTCAATGATTCTATGAGACACCACACCTTTGGGAAAGTGAACGGTTTGGGCAGCCTGGAGGTGGCGGATAGGCAAGTTAGGGGTTGTGGACAGGCTGGTTGGGGAGTTAAGGGAAGTGGTAGTCAGATCACAGGTGTGGGTGGGTGAGGAGTTAGATCGGGATGTGGGGGGAGTTTGTTGGTGAGTTGGGGGTCACGAGGTTGAGAGGGCTGGGGGTGCGGCCATTCAGGGATGTGGGCGGTGGGTAGTTGATTGAGCAGCAGGGGTGATCAGTGGCATTGAGAGGATGTCCATTCAATTCAGGTCAGGATTTTGTGGGGCAGATAGTTGGTTTGAGGCGTGAGAGGGTTTAGATCCCAGAGTAGTTGAAGGTGTGGGAGGGAGGGTATGTGTTGCACGGTGGTGGGTTGGTTTGCACTGTTACTCACTGAGTTATATCAGAGATTAAACAGCACAACAACTCTATAGTAAGTATCCGGCTAAGTAGTGCGTAGTTAGCCCAAGTCGCCTACACTGAGTTTAGTGGGAGAGACTTCCATGGAGCTTCCAAGCAGCACCAATCAGCCCATCTGAAGTTTAAACTTCCTGGGAAATTACAGTGCATGTGCACACATCAGGACTTTCTCAGAGTCCCAACATGCACCAACAGCAGTGCAGCGCCTGATCCTCAAAGATCTGGCCTGTTAACTCTTCCTCTCTTCAGACTTGTCAGACCTGGAGTATTTCTCACATTTTCTGTATGGAGAATGGTAGGTCTTTCTCTGAAAGTGTTGTCATTGTAATTGATAGTCTTCTGTGTAGAAGATAATGTATGTGAACTCTAAGCTTATCACTCAGTGAAAAGCATGTTTGAACATTGTCACAACACTTTTAAAGTTTTCAATGTATAATAATGTTTTATTATGAACTACAATAAAAGCATACCTTGAAGGATATCTCAATCAAGGTACTATCTCGAGATCTGAACATTATGTGTACACTAAAACAGGAGCAGGTAGAGCAACGAAGAGTCGGACATTTTTGTCTATACCCACAGGGTTGATGGACTTCTTCTCAACTCCTGATCGGCGGCATGGTGCCACAGTGGTTAGCACTTCTGCCTCACAGCACCAGGGACTTGGGTTTGATTCCCAGCTTGGGTCACTGTCTGCAGAGTCTGCATGTTCTCCCTGTGTCTGCGTTGCTTTCCTCTGAGTGCTCCGGTTTCCTCCCATAGTCCGAAAGACATGCTGGTTAGGTGCATTAAATTCATACTAAATTCTCTCTCAGTGTATCCGAACAGGCGTCGGAGTGTGGTGACTAGTGGCGAGAGTAACTTCATTGCAGTGTTAATGAAAGCCTACTTATAACACTAATAAATAAACTAAAACTAATAAAGGGTGAGCTGACAAGGAACAATGTCTTTGGAATTCACTCCCTTTGAGGTTTTCAGAACACGGGGACCCATGCCCCTTGCGAGCAGTGCTTACAATTTTCTCAATCCTTTGACAAATGATCCCACCACATATCAGAAAGAAGAGCAAAATTTAAAAAACGAACCAAATTAAGTCAGGAGTGTAAAGGAATGCTCACCACTTGCCGGGGGGAGATGCAGCCGCACTAAAGAAGCTCAATACCATTGTGGACAAAGCATGCTGTTTGATTGTTAGAATTCAATATCCACCCTGCCCATCACCGCTACAGTGTATAAAATATCTTTTGATTTGATTTGATTTATTACTGTCACATGGATTAGTATACAATGAAAAGTATTGTTTCTTGCATACCATACATAGAGAAGGAAAGGCGAGGGTGCAGAATATGGTGCTACAGTCATAGCTAGGGTGTAGCAAAAGATCAACTTAGTGTGAGATAGATCCATTCAAAAGTCTGATGGCAGCAGGGAAGAAGCTGTTCTTGAGTCGTCAGGGAAGAAGCTGTTCTTGAATCGGTTGGTACATGTCCTCAGACTTTTGTACCTTTTTCCCGACGGAAGGTGAAAGAGAGTGTGTCCGGGGTGCGTGATGTCCTTAATTATGCTGACTGCTTTTCCGAGGCAGCGGGAAATGTAGACAGTGTTAATGGGTGGGAGGCTGGTTTGAATGATGGACTGAGCTTCGTTCATAATCCTTTGTAGTTTTTTTACGGTCTTTGGCAAAGCAGGAGCCAAGCTGTGATACAATGCTTTCTTGGCTGCATCAGTAAAAGTTGGTGAGAGTCATAGTGGACATGTCAAATTTCCTTAGCCTCCTGAGAAAGTAGAGGGGTTGGTGAGCTTCATTAACTATAGCATCAGGATGGAGGGACCAAGACAGGTGTTAGTGATCTGCACACCTAAAAACCTGAAGCTCTCAACCATTTCTACTTCATCCCCATTGATGTAGACAGGGGTATGTCCTCCACTACGCTTCCTGAAGTTGATGACTATCTCCTTCATTTTGTTGACATTGAGGGAGAGATTATTGTTGTCGCACCAGCTCACCAGATTCTCTATCTCTTTCCTGTACTGTCCATTTCATTGTTTTGATATCTGACCCACTACGGTAGTGTCATCAGCAAACTTGAAAATTGAGTTGGAGGGGAATTTGGCCACACAGTCATAGGTGTACAAGGAGTATAGTAAGATGCTGAGGACACAACCTTGCGGAGCACCAGTATTGAGGATGATCGTGGAGGAGGTGTTGTTGTCTATCCTTACTGATTGTGGTCTGTGGGTTAGGAAGTTCAGGATCCAGTCGCAGAGGGAGGAGCCGAGCCCCAGGCCACAGAGTTTGGGAATGAGTTTCTTCGGAATAATGGTGTTGAAGGCTGAGTTGTAGTCGATAAAAAGAAATCTGACATAGATGTCTTTGTTATTCAGGTGCTCCAGGGTTGAGAGATAGGGCCAGGGATTTGGCATCTGCTGTGGACCTGTAGTGGTAGGCGAACTGCAGTGGTTCAGGCAATCTGGGAGACCGGAATTTACTTGTGCCATGACTAATTTTTCGAAGCACTTCATAATGATGGATGTCAGAGCCACTGGATGATAATCATTAAGGCACGCTGCTTGGCTTTTCTTTGATACCGGGATGATGGTCGTCTTCTTAAAGCAAATAGGGACCTCAGATTATTATAAAGAGAGGTTAAAGATGTCTGAGAATACCCCCATCAGCTGGTCTGCACAGGATCTGAGTGCTCGTCCATCTGGGCCAGTCGTTTTCCGTGGGTTGATCTTTATTGGGGCAGCATGGTGGCACAGCGGTTAGCAGTGCTGCCTCACAGCACCATGGCCCAGATTCGATTCCCGTTCTCCCCATGTCTGTGTGGGTTTCTTCTGGGTGCTCTGGTTTCCTCCCACAGTCCAAAAGACATGCTGGTTAGATACATTGACCATGCTAAATTCTCCCTCAGTGTACTCGAACAGGTGCCAGAATGTGGCGACTAGGGGATTTTCACAGTAATTGCAGTGTTGATGCAAGCCTACTTGTGACACTAATAAGTTAAACTAGTATGCAACATGCACAGTAATAAGTCATCAGCCATTCCTGTCAACCATACCGTCAAGTAAGGCTGTGTGTCTACATCACCTAACTTGAACAAATATTGCCATTCCTTCATTGTCACTAAGTCAATATCCTGGAATATGACAATGAGAGCAGTGCCACCACATGGAATAAGGAGGAGACTCCAACGTCAACTTCTCAGGCAAGACGAGATGGTCAGTAAATGTAGATCTTGCCCCCAAAAAAATCTTCTTTGAAAGCGAAATGCTTCTCATTTGAGCAAGAGATTTCTTTTTTAAAAAAGGAGAAAGCAAAAGAAGACAATAAAAAGTTTGTTAATCTCTATGTCAGGGGTGTGAAAGCCCTGTTGGAGGGAAGTTGTTTCAAAATACACACAAATAACTGAAGCATTGACAAATTATATCTTATTCCAAAACAATCTGGGGGAGGAAAGGAGGTTAAATTTATTTGTATTTTCACAGGGGCAGGGAGTGGGATTGCCTGAATCATTACAATGTGAATACATGTCCTGGTATGTGTCTAATGTGCCTGATGTTTTCTCTGAACGCAGGGCAGACATCATTCCCCTTATTATCTCCACTTCCCACTGTGGCGGAGGCCAATTGGAGAAGTACTTCAATGTCTTATCTCACTGTCAGCTGCAGTAACACCATGCTGGAATTATTCGAGGCGCCAGTGTACAGCGAGGTATAATTACTTGTTTAAAGTAGTTCATTTTAATATAAATAATATTCTAAGCACAATGTCACCATTGACAGGATGTTGATGCATTGTGTTTGTTTCTGCTATCACACATAATGCAGTATCCTGACAGCTGGATCCTCTTGAATATGGATGGAATATATTAGAATGAAATCACAGAGGCACTGTCTACCCCAAGGGAAAACAGGGAAAAACCAAATTGTCTTGGAGGAAGAATGTGGACTCAGATGACAGAGTCAAAGCACACGAAGAGAGCTAGAGGCAGAGAGTAAATTAAGGGCCACCTAATGGCAAGGCAGGATCCAATACCAGGTTAGAAATGGCTGCGATTATGATTTGCAATTTCAGCTGCATTACTGCAGGAAAACAGCTTCAAGTCCTCGTTACAGCTTATACTTTCATGTCTCTTAAAATTGAGATCAATTTGCATGGAAGATGGCCTGTCAGTGCCTTCGAGAATGCTGCTGAATGTTATGCAGAGAATAGTCTGCTCCTGTTTCCAGCGTTCTAATAATTTCTCTTGCATTAGGCGACATTTGTGCTGTTCATTGTTTCTTTATCCCTGGTGAAAGCTTCACAGAGCACACAGTCCAAGCTTGATAACTTGGAACTGGTTCGAACCAGTGTGCCTATGTCACACTACTCTGTACAGAATCATTTCTCTGCATTATACCATCCATTGCAGTTGCTTTGTAAGGTCGCTGGACATCATTTTGAAACACATTGCACAAAAAGATGATCATCGCAAATCAACTCAGTACTTTTCACCATTGCTGACAGTGTAGAAGAAACAGGAACATTGATTTGATTAGTGGCAAGGAACCGATACATCATCAAGCCAATGCATTAGACACTAATTTCTCCCCAGGTGAGCACTCACTCGGTGCACTGTGGCAATTAAACAAGCCCCTAGCACTGGAAACCTCACACGTTAACTGGGGACAATCCTTTGACAAATTATGATTCCTTTGCCTTAATGTACAAGATTTGCATTGACATGAGCAGGAAGGTCACATTACTGTAACACAGATCAAATAAACTAAGAACAGTAAGTGCTGGAAATGCTCAGCAGGTCATGGAGCATCTGTAGAGAGAGAAACTGAGCTAAAGTTTGGAATCAACTATGACTCTTCTTAATTCCCTCCCTAAACCTCAATGTCTGTCTGTCTCCACCTTCAAGACACTCCTTAATGCCAATCATTTTTACCAAGCTTTTGGTCATGTCTTACTATTTCCTTGTGTAGGTCAGGGTGAAATTTTGTTTGCTAATGCTCCTGCAAAATGGTTTGTGATGTTTTACCATATTAAGGGTGATATGTAAATGCACACCGGTGTTGTTGAGACTCTGGATCGATGGTACGTGTTTTGGTAGCTTCGCTGGAAATGAAAGACCAAAAAAGGCTGTATCTAAGAATCGAAAAGGGTGCAGGGCGTTCTCCTATATCAATGGCATCATTCGATCCCCCCGCCCAACCCAACCCACACCACACCCCACCCCATGTAGTACCAACAGAAATCAGGCTAGCCACATTGCTGTATGTGGGATCTTGTCTTACAGATAATAACTGTTGTACTCACCAATTTTGTTGCTGCTCTCCAAAGTAGTTCATTGCAGGTGATGAAGTTTAAGAATTGCCTGAGCTGTGATAAAAGTGTTTCAGAATTGGCAATCTTTCTTTCATGAATAGCATCTTTCCCCATTGTACACTGGGAAGAATCAACTGGATTCTGCATTGCAATCCTATTAAGAGCGCAGCAGAGATCTGGGGTTTAAATATCTGCCTTACTAAGATAACTCGTGCTGTGATAGTTCCGTACAGCCACAGACAGTGAACTTCCTTCTGAAAAATTTGGCCTTCAATCATCCTGATATTTTGGCCAGTTAATGTGGATTGATTTTGATTATCTTACCTCACTAGAAATATCTCAAGAACCTTAAACTCAAAATTTAAAAAAAAAATCACAGGGATGTGTAAAAAACCAATAATACACTTCTGAAGATTGAGTGTACTTCTAGGTCCAATATGATAGAATTTAAAAGATCAATAGATTTCCCCAAGGATGTGATGGAGCCTGGCAAAATAATCTTACAGTAGGAGCTATGCCTTGGTTTATCAAGTATACTGGAGTCCGCAGTGACCTTTCAAGCCCAGGCTTCTCTGACAAGCAAACCCAATGTCCTGCTGTAACTATTCCTGGATGAGCTACAAGTTCATTTGAAATCTGTCCATGGATATATCTCAAGCACATAGAGAAACTGAAAGCAAACTTTCAAGAGATTGAGGATTAATACACAGGTCTAGTCAGCCATCAATCACAGTCTATCTTTGTCTAAATAGGAAAGGCTATGCTCTGGATGACTGATCAATTCTTGCACTTTCTGTGTTGTGACTCTGCTCATGTCTCTGTCCTGGTGTTGGACAAAGATACTTATTACAGAAAGTTTACAGCACAGAAAACACGCCATTGATTCCAGCTGGTTCATAGCCACATGAGACTCCCTCTATTATACTTTCTTTAATCCTATCAGCATTTTATTCCTTTCCCATCCCATATGCTTAATGGGTGGCATGGTGGCACAGTGTTTAGTACTGCTGCCTCACAGTGCCAAGGACCCGGGTTCGATTCCCAGCTTGGGTCACTTTGTGGAGTTTGCACGTTCTCCCCATGTCTGTGTGGATTTCTTCCGGGTGCTCCGGTTTGGCTTCCACAGTCCGAAAGACGTGCTGGTTAAGTGCATTGGCCATGCTAAAAATTCTCCCTCAGTGTACCTGAACAGGCGCCGGAGTGTGGTGATTAGAGGATTTTCACAGCAATTGCAGTGTTAATGTAAGCTTACTTTTGACAATAATAAATAAATTTAAAACTTAAAACTTAGCTTCCCTTTAAATGCATCAACCTTATCTCCATAGGGCAGTGAGTGTCACCTTCTCTTTAGTTCCTTACTGGATTTATTAACTGCCTTATATTTATTTACCCTGGTTTTGGAACTCCAACAACCCTAATAACATTGGACATTGGAATTCTCCAGCCGTTCGTGGCCTCGCTGCATTATCATCATCCTATAGTATGTATTTGTTAACTCCGATGCCTTATCTCTGGGGATCTTTGAGGGTCTGGGTCTGGCTTCATAGAATCCCTGCAGTGCAGAAGGGGGCCATTTGCCCCATCGAATCTGCACCAACCACAATCCCACCCAGGCCCTATTCCCGTAACCCCACATATTTAACCTGCTAACCCTCTGACACTAGGGCCAATTTAGCATGGCCAATCAACCTAACCTGCACATCTTTGGACCGTGGGAGGAAACTGGAGCACCCAGAGGAAATGCACGCACGGGAGAACATGCAAACTCCACTCAGACAGTGACCCGAGGCCAGAATTGAACCCGGGTCCCTGGCGCTGTGCTAACCACTGTTAAATTAAAGTTTATTTATTAGTGTTACACGTAGGCTTACATGAACACTGCAATGATGTTACTGTGAATATCCCCGAGATTTTGAATGTGTAATGGTGACCCCGCCATCTTCCTGCTGTCACCCCAATAAATTCCATGGTGGGAAGACCCATCCCATTGCCTTTTTCCTCTGATGGAGAAATCCAGCACGAGGGGGCATGGCTTTAAATTGAGGGGGGGTAGTTATAGAACCGATGTCAGGGGTAGGTTCTTTACCCAGAGGGTGGTGAGGGATTGGAATGCCCTGCCAGCATCAGTAGTAAATGCGCCTAGTTTGGGGGCGTTTAAGAGATCCGTAGATAGGTTCATGGACGAAAGGAAATTGGTTTAGGTTGGAGGGTCACAGTTTTTTTTTTTTTTTAACTGGTCGGTGCAACATCGTGGGCCGAAGGGCCTGTTCTGCGCTGTAATGTTCTATGTTCTATGTTCTATGTTCTATTGCCAATTGAGGGCCATAAGTGGGAAATGAATTGACTCATTTTGATGGGAGGGTGGCAGGGGGCTCACCATGTGAGGATAAAAGTAAAATAAACCAATGTGAGGCTGCTTGTGAGCTTTCAGAGAGGGCTACCATATTCAAAGATATTCAATGGATTAGAGAGGGAACTGACATCAGCAGAGGGTGCTGGCTGAGAACTTCCCACATGCTCTTGCTGCCCACCGCCATCCCCTGCCACCCCCACCTCAACACCATTTATTTGTGGCCTGGAGACGAGTGGCATAGCTAAGGTGGGTGTAGTACCAGCAGCAGCCACCACCTCTTCGACAGCACTGCTATTCTATAGAGTCATAGAATCATATGAGTGGCACTTAATTCAATGCATACCACGAGGGGAGGCAATGCAGGCTTGACTTGAGGCCAGCTCTATAGGCAAGACCACCATCACTTCCATTAGAGTCATAGAGGTTTACAGCATGGAAACAGGCCCTTCGGCTCAACTTGTCTATGTCGCCCTTTTTTTTTAAACCCCTAACCTAGTCCTAATTGCCCGCATTTGGCCCATATCCCTCAAAATTCATCTTACCCATGTAACTATCTAAATGCTTTTTAAAAGGCAGAATTGTACCCGCCTCTACTACTACCTCTGGCAGCTTGTTCCAGACACTCTTTGTGTGAAAAAATTGCCCCTCTGGACACTTTTGTAACTCTCCTCTCTCACCTCAAACCTATGCCCTCTAGTTTTAGACTCCCCTACCTTTGGGAAAAGATATCGACTATCTAGCTGATCTATGCCCCTCATTATTTTATAGACCTCTATAAGATCACTCCTCAGCCTCTTATGCTCCAGAGAAAAAAGTCCCAGTCCATCCAGCCTCTCCTTATAACTCAAACCATCAAGTCTTTTCTGCTCTCTTTCTCGTTTAATAATATCCTTTCTATAACAGGGTGACCAGATTGTACACAGTATTCCAAGTGTGGCCTTATCAATATCTTGTACAACTTCAACAAGTCGTCCCAACTCCTGCATTGAATGTTCTGACCAATGAAACCAGGTATGCTGAATGCCTTCTTCACAACTCTGTCCACCTGTGATTCCATTTTCAAAGAGCTATGAACCTATACCCATAGACCTCTTTGTTCTGTAACTCTGCCCAACGCCCTACCATTAACTGAGTAAGTCCTGCCCTTGTTCAAGCTACCAAAATGCATCCCTCGCATTTATCTAAATTAAACTCCATCTGCCATTCGTCAGCCCACTGGCCCAATTGATCAAGATCCCGTTGCACTCTGAGATAACCTTCTTCACTGTGCACTATGGTGTCATTACTAACCATGCCTACTATATTCTCATCCAAATTATTAATATAAATGACAAATAACAGTAGACCCATCATCGATCTCTGAGGCACACCACTGGTCACAGTCTCCAGTTGAAAAACAACCCTCGAGAACCACTCTCTGCCTTCTGTCATCAAGCTAATTTTGTATCCATTTTGCTACCTCACCCTGGATCCCGTGAGATTTAACCTTATGCAGTACCTTGTCAAAGGCCTCGCTAAAGTTCATGTAGACAACATCAACTGCACTGCCCTCATCTACCTTCTTGGTTACCCCGTCATAAAACTCAATCAAATTCGTGAGACATGATTTTCCACTCCCAAATCCATGCTGACTGTCCCTAATCAGTCCTTGCATCCCTAAATGCCTGTAGACCTTGTCTCTCAAAATACCTTCCAACAACTTACCCACCACAGGTATGAGGCTCACCGGCCTGTAGTTCCCAGGCTTTTCCCTGCAGCCCTTCTTAAACAAAGGCACAACATTTGCCACCCTCCAATATTCAGGCACCTCACCTGTGACTATCAATGATACAAATGTCTCTGCTAGGGGACCCGCAATTTCCTCCCTCGCCTCCCACAATGTCCTGGGATACACTTCATCAGGTCCCAGGGACTTATCTATCTTGATGTGCTTTAAGACTCCCAGCACCTCTTTCTCTGTTATATGTACTCTCCTCAAGACATCACTATTTATTTCCCCAAGTTCCCTAACATCCATGCTTTTCTCAACAGTGAATACTGATAGAAATATTCATTTAGGATCTCACCCATCTCTTGTGGATCCTCACATAGATGACCTTGTTGATCCTCAAGAGGCCCTACTCTCTCCCTAGTTACTCTTTTGGCCTTTATGTATTTGTAGAATCTCTTTGGATTCTCCTTTGCCTTATCTGCCAAAACAGTCTCGTGTCCCCTTTTTGCCCTCCTGATTTCTCTCTTATCTCAACTCCTACACCCCCTATACGCTTCAAGGGATTCACTTGATCCCAGCTGCCTATGCATGTCATGTGCCTCCTTCTTCTTCTGGCAGGGCCTCAATATCCTGAGTCATCCAGGGTTCCCTACTTCTACCAGCCTTGCTCTCTCTCTAAGAGGAATGTGCTTACCCTGAATCCTGATTAACACACTTTTGAAAGCCTCCCACTTACCAGATGTCCATTTGCCTTCCCACAGACTCCCCCAATTAACTTTTGAAAGTTCCTGCCTGATACCATCAAAATTGGCCTTGCCCCAATTTAGAATTTTAACTTTGGGGCCAGACCTATCATTCTCCAAAGCAATCTTAAAACTAATAGAATTATGATCACTGGTCCAAAAGTAATACCTCACTAACACTTCTGTCACCTGCCCTTCCTTATTTCCCAAGAGGAGGTTAAGTTTTGTCCCCTCTCTAGTCAGACCATCCACATACTGAATGAGAAATTCCTCTTGAATACACTCAACAAATTTCTCTCCACCCAAGCTTCTAATCCTATGGCTGTCCCAGTCAATGTAGGGAAAGTTAAAATCTCCGACTATTAATTACCACCCTATTTTTCTTGGAGCTAGCTGTAATCTCCTTACATATTTGCTCCTCAATTTCCTGCTGACTACTTGGGGGCCCATAATACAACCCTGTCAAAGTGATTTCCCCCTTCTTATTTCTCAGTTTTATCCATATAGACTCAGTGGCCAAACCCTCGGATATACCCCCTCTCAGCACGGCCGTGATGTTTTCCCTAATCCAAAGTGCAACTCCCCCACCTCTCTTACCTCCTGTTCTCTCTTTCCTATAGCACCTGTACCCTGGAATATTGAGCTGCCAATCCTGTCCCTCCCTTAGCCATGTTTTAGTAATATCCCAGTCCCACGTACCCATCCATGCCCTGAGTTCATCTGCCTTGCCCGTCAGGCCTCTTGCATTGAAATAAGTGCAGTTTAATCTGGCAGTTTCATCTGCCTTGCTCTCTGTCTTGCTTTTGCCTGATCTGTCTGGTACTAGGATTACTGACACTGCCGTTACTACTTAACGTGCTCTCTTTAACTTCTGTGCTGTCCTCAACCTGCTCTTCTGTCTCCCTACTGCTTTGGGTCCCACCCCCCTGCCAAACTAGTTTAAACTCTCTTGGGTGGCTCCAGCAAATCTCCCCACTAGGATATTAGTCCCCCTCCAGTTCAGGTGTAACCTGTTCCTCTTGAACTGGTCACCTCTTCCCCAGAAGAGATCCCAATCATCCAAAAATCGAAATCCCTGCCCCCTGCACCAGCTCTCAAGCCACGCATTCATCTACCTAACTCCCTATTCTGACTCTCACTAGCATGTGGCACTGATAGTAGTCCAGAAATTACTACCTTTGAGGTCCTGCATTTTAGCCTTCTGCCTAACTCTCTATTTTCGCACTTCAGGACCTCATCTCTTTTCCTACCTATGTCGTTGGTACCAATATGTGCAACGACCTCTGACTGCTCACTGGAATATAGGTGATGCTGGTTAAATACAGAACAATGTTTCTGATCAATAACCTTTCAGCAGAATTAACTTTTACCTGGACCATTTCAAAGTCACAGCAAAATATTACATTAACACCGAAAGAAATTCTCTATCATGGTGTTATTTATGGAAAGTGCATCCATATCCAGTATATTTTGAGAACCTAACAATGCTGTCATGCCCCAATAGCAAGTAAAGATCATAAGGGAAAGAACAATCTGTTTACTTCACTGTCATGTTCACAGTGCTGGCTAGTTTAATCACACTGATATCATCTGTTATGTCCTCGACTGAAAGATGTGCTTCAGTCCCCACTTTAGCTACAGGGCTTTTGTCCATGCTACAAATGATCTGCTGCCAGACAATACAAACATGAATCTTCAGATAGTCATGCTATCTGAATAAACAATGACTGACTGATCTGGGCAGAAATTCTTCAGTGTATCCACTGTATAGTGACATTGGAATATAGGTGATGCTGGTAGGAAGTTGTCCTCCAGTTCAGTGTTCAAAAGAACCTCATTCTATAAATGCAACAGTGACATTGGGGTTACCCTGGTGTCTGGCATATGTAGGAACCCAGCAATGCATTTGATACCCCACCCCTCCCCCAACTTACCAAGGTAGAGTGTTTACAGAACAACAGAAGCCAAGGGTTGGTTAATCCCAAGGCCTGAATTTTCAGGATGGCGAGTGCTCAGCCATCACCATGCAGTTTAGATCTCCCCCTGCCCCTGAACCCATTGGTGAAACTGGGGGAGGTCTAAAATTCTGGTCCAACGTGTATAGGGATACTGCACAAAGTACCATCGGTCTGCTGCTGTTTATTCAGCCAGGATGCCCTGTAAGACCCTATATTTTACTCTGGATATCAATGGCACACTACAATTTGGACATTGTTCCACACACTATGGTAAACCTTTATTAAACCACTAAACAATAGTACACACTGACAATAATACCGGCTATTTACCTAGCCCCCTGCGAACCATAGTCCATCTTAATGGTCATTCTGTCCGTGAGCCCTCCATGGGCAACTTCAAAGTTACTGACCTAACTGCTCTAACCCCCTGCAACAATAATGTCGTTATGTGCTCTTTCTTTATACTAATAGTCATTTGATAATACAATACTTGAATATTGCTGAAAAAAGACATGTTGTCAAAGCTTTTTGTCTTGCACTCATCTGGAAAATTTGCAAGAATAACGAATGTAAGAGGAACAACAATTTATATTGCATGGGAAGAGAGTGCTGATTGTTTGGCAAGTGGACACTGATTGGTGAAGAATGTTGCCGTTGAGTATGTACAATCTAACTGATGACTGACAGTTAACTGCCAAGCTTTATTTATATTCTTTAATTGAACTCAAATTCTTAATATCTTTGTATTATTTTTGGCTCTGGCCTTGTGCCACGTAAGGTGATCTCAGGTCGTAGTCTATTTAACTGGTTTTCAATTATATTGGGGGTGATTCTCCAGGCCCGATAGCTCCTGGCGGGAATCATGCTGGCCTGTAGAATTGGGTGTCGGTCGAAAAACAGGTTTCTTCCTGGACGCCAAACCCATTGTGATGCTTCCGGCTTGCTGCATTGGCCCAGAGCTGACATGAACCCAAAGAATATTTAACTCTGCTGATTAGCATGTTATTAAATGGCTGAAAGCCCAATGCAGTGGCATCCTGTAATGCTCCTGCCCCTCCAGCTGGAAGTCACTCGAGTGGGATTTGGTACAGATCCATAAAAGCGGGGACCTGGTGAAATGAGCACCAAGGGGAGCAAGGACGTAAGTCGTTACTCCAAAGTTATACCGGGATGTACAGCGGGATCTTGCAATGCACTTAGGGGTAGGGGTGTCTGTGTTGTGATGAGGGGTGAATAGAGGGTTCCCCTTGGCTATTCCCTGGCATGGGAGTGGTCTGGCTGAATGTCCTCATGGTGTGGTGGAAAGAGTTCAGAGTAATCAATAAGATGCCATTCTCGGGCCACTGACCTGTCATTATGTAGCTTAGTGTCGGTTGCAAGTGTCAGCTGTGATGTCTCCTTCCCCAATGATAATGCCTTCCATCTGGAAGTCTGCATTACTCTTTGAGGAATCCATTAGGACACTGGGATTGTCCATGGTTCGGTGGATGACCCAGATTTGTTGGCACACCTCCATGAACTGCTCCTAGTCACTGACGTTGTCAAGTGCAGTTGAGATTTCGCTCTTTCAAGACTGACTGTGGCCCATGTAGAAACCCTCTTAATGCCCCTCAGTCACAACTGCAGGCCTGGTGAAGGAGGGGATCAGCCAAGAAGAGTTAAGTGAATGATCACATCAACCAGTACCAGCTGAATCAGTGTTTTGCCAGTCAGCCCATGTGACATCGAGGAATTGTTGTTGAGTCAGTCACTCAACTCTCTCACTCTTCTGTCTCAGCCCCACAGTTGTTTAGTCTCACCCACATTTACAGGCCAGTGGATAGGATTTCTAAACCTGCAATTGCTCCCACCTCATTGAGATCTGAAGCATTGTATGACAACCCATTCCTCCTCAGCAGTGGTTCACATCTCTACCACACAAGTTACTGACACATCTCATATATGTAATGTGATGATACTGTGCCTTTAAGACATGTCATGTTTCTGTGCTTAATGTTTTTACTAGTCCCTTCCATTTTATCAGAGCTATTTTGTCCGACTGTATTGTTTCTGCAACAGCATACTTGATCTTAATTGACTCGGTGTTTGTTTTGATCTGACTTAATGCAGGGTTCTGTTTTTTTGTGTTTTCCCCTGAGATATTTCAGAGTTGGATTTGATTAGGTTGATTGACAAGTAAGGTCATATGACTAGGTACAGCTAGGCTCACACAGAGGACTCAAGCTCAGCTGCTTTTGGTATTTTTAGAGAGAGGTTGCTTTCTCTGTATCTCTGCTCTGTTTGAAGTGAGACTGGAGTTTGCCATAAATAAGTTCCCTGAGATTCTACTGTGTAGGGGTGGAACTTTCTCTGGAAATTGCTGCATGAGAATTAGAAGACAGGTGTCTGCCTGGATCACTTTCCAGAAGTGTCAAAAGACTGGAAACATAGTACATACATAAGCATCTTGGGTTTCTGTGCTAACTGATTCTACAGAAGGGATTCATGTCTATGGGGTTTACTGCTAAATTTGAACAATACAAAGAATTATATTTTGTCATGTTTAATTGGTAAAAGTTATGTTACTTCTTTCTTGCTGTATTCTAACTGTTCTTAAATAAAGTTTGTTTTGATTAAAGCTTCCCAGTGGGTCACTTGAATCATGCAGTGAAACACCTTATGCTCACCCTAATGCCAAAATCAAAAGTAAAAGTTAGGGTCTAGGTTAATTTCATAAAATACCAGGGGTTTCAGATCTGCTTCTTAACAGGAGACACCAGGGTCCCTCCATGAGCTCCCCGCTCCCCGCCACCCACCCCCCTCTCCACTACACTCCCAAGGAAGCACAGGAGGAGCTCAGTGGAGACCATCATGGACACCCCACTGTTGTGGACATGGGCTCTCCAGTGAATGGGAACATAAATGAGGTCTGAGGGTTCAAGCACCATGGGGCAGCCACCAGGTCACCCAGGAGGCAGAGGGTTGTGAAGTGAGGTGGAAGATCTGGAAGGGCCTGATTTGGTGGGTGGGGTGATGGGGGCACATATGGATCAAGCATGGGAGGAAAAGCTGCCTGGTCCTTGTGTAGTCACATTGCAGTTTGCAATGTGATAGTGTGGCATCAGAAAGGTGGCCCTGTCCTCATGCCTGCTCATATCGACCATAAATCATTGGCCGTGCAAACCACAGACACCTTTCGCCTAGCGGCGAGCCCAGAGCCTTCCATCAACTGACATCAGAACTCAGAAAATCCCCAGGCTTAATTAAGTCTCAGGGGATGAAGCAGTTATAGGCAGCCCATAAGCCAAGTGGCATGGGCCACAGAGGGGCATCCACTCTCAGCGCTACAGCAAGTGCAACAAAAATGGTGCAGTGAGGTCAGGGATCATCTGACCAATAGGCCATTAGCAGGTTTGAGGAAGCAGGGGTGACCCTGCCAACTCAGTCTTGGAAGAAGCAGTTCCTGCAGGCGGCATTGTTCAGCTGCAGTGGAGAGGGTTTGTCAATCTTCGGATGCAATATGAGTCAGGGATAGAGGGGGACTTGAGGGCAACAGGGTGTTCGATGATGCTGACTTTCTCTCTCTCCCTCCTCTTCTCCATCCTCTCCAGAGAGCCAGGCCAGCTAGCCTTCATGGTATTGTCTGTGGCCAAGGCAGATAAGCGTTGGCGACAGCGCCAGGGCCATCCCATGCCATATCCAGACCACAGGAACCAGTCCCCAAACATCAGAGGGCTGCTGCAGAGGCTCAGGTGCCGGCTGCCCATCAGGCCCAAGAAGGGGTATGAAGACAGCCATGTCTTCTGTAGGCCATGGCTGTACAGGAGGCACTGGTCATTCATTGAGCTGTTGGACAGCTTGTCACCGAAGACTGCACCTTCATAAGGAGATGGTGCAGCAGCTGTGCCAGGCTTTAGCTCACTTGGCACCTAGACAAGATGGAGGACACCCGCTGCCAGTGTCAGTGAGGGTGATGGCTGCCTTGAAATGGTTTGCACTTGGATTGTTCCAGGGCTCGGGCTCGGACCTATGCGGCATTTCACAAATCTCCATGCACAGGTCCGTCCGTGAAATGACGGATACCCTTTATGCCCAGGCATCTGATTACACCACTTTCCACCTGGGCCAAGCCCACCAGGATGGCCAGGCTGAAGGATTCTCTGCCATCACCAGGATGTCCAGGTCCAGGGTGCAATGGATCGTACCCATGTCATCATTCAAGCTCCATCTCATGTGGTGCCCTTCATTAACAGGAAGGGGTATCACTCCATAAACATCCAGCTGGAGTACGATCACCTCCTGAATGCTATGCATATCCGTGCACGCTATCCTAGGACTGCACACGACACCCACATCCTGCGACATTCGGAGATACCTGACATGCTCAAGGGTCACCCCCGGCCAAGGGGATGGCGAGTGGAGGGACAAGGGCTAACTGCAAATATCATGGCTGATGACACCTGTGTGGAGACCCCAGACCGAGGAGGAAACCCGTTACAATGAGGCCCACTGTGCCACCAGAAGCATCATCAAGCAATGCATAGGCCTCCTCAAGATGCGGTTCCCCTGTTTGGACCGCCCTGGCAGGGTGCTACAATATAGTCCCCAGGGGATGGCCCGGATAGTGGTCACTTGCTATGTGCTGCATAACTTTGCATACCAGCAAGACATCATGGTGGAGGAGGAAGAGAAGGACCAAGACAGCATGGAGGAGAAGGACAAGGAGGATGCCGAGGGAGTTGAGCATCCGACAGCCAGGTTCCGACAGGGACTTGGACCAGGGAGGCCTTCATTGCCTCCGGATTCGAAGTGTTCATTGTCCAGCAGATTGACCCCCATGTTCCCCCCAATCTTCATATCCTCCCTTGCCTGATCGCTTTTCCTCAGCTTCTCATCACACTGGTTTCCTTCCCAGCTCCCCTCTCTGCCCCCAATCATTCCCAGCCCTTTCTATTCCATCTTCCACAGCACCCCTCCTGCCCTCCTCGCTCCTAGAATATTACTCCCTCTTCCGTCCTCCAAGGGCCAGTGTGGCATCACATCACCATGATGGGCCTGGGTTGGCAATGTCAGCAGGTCTCTTCGCAAGGCTGGCGGTGATGACGACTCGCTGTGAGGAAAGCTGTGGTGCTCCTCTGAATCTGAAGTTTGACTCCAGCCTTTCTGATGACAGCCCACTTCCTCCCGGCTCATCACTGCTAGAGCGATGAGTTCACTCGATTGCACATAACAGTAAAGAATCAGGGGTGGGCAGGCTCAAGGGTGAGATCTTTGGGGTCCTGGACTGGTGATGCTGTCAAAGGTAGGTGTGTAACACTGTTGCTCTCAAAGACCCCCAATTAGGAATGAGTATGGAGGCCCTGTGGGAAGCATTCGACGTAGCCCCCTTCCCCTTAAGGAGCAGACGTAACATTGATAAGCCAGTCGGTATGGAAGTGACATGTGTTTATTAGTCACAATATACAATTGGTGTCCCCTTCTCCCTAACTATGTGTGAAATCTCACCTCTGCCTACTTAGTGGTCCTCTATGTTCCTCCTCTTTCATTCCCTCCCACTCCTTCTAAGTGTATCCCTCAGATTGTACATTGGAAGTGAAGGTGGCCGGCTGATGACCATGCCCTCTGGCCTGTGATGCCCTCTCTGGATGTCCTCTGGAGGGCCTGGACCTGGAGGGGCCCATTTGACTTTCAGGTGTCACAATTGATGATGTGCCACGCTGTTCTGCCCGCTGTCAAGGAAATATGCCAGCGACAGGAAGGGGGGAATTCAGAAGGACTGGTGATGTCCTGAGTTTCCATGGTCGAAGGCCCTGGGCTGGGCTCCACCCTTCCTCCTCCCATGGGTGATTAATACATGAAATGTGAGCAAATAATACATTGCCTCACAACCCAAACTGGTTAAGCCATTGTGTCCAAGGCTATTTGAAGCTGAGGGATCTCAGGTTTCATCCATTTCCAGCGTCTTGTGATATCCTGATTTTCATCACCCTTAGCAGCCACATCTTAAGTTCCTGGATTTCCTCCCTAAATCTCTCTATCTCAATCTTTCCTTCTTCCTTTAAGACATTTAAAATCTACCTCCAACATTTTGTCTGATAATGCAGGTATGAGGTTCTTTGCCATGTTTCCCTATGGCAGACTTTATCAATGCAAGTTGCTGTTAGAGCAATAAAAAAAACTTGTTAGTGAAATTCAGCTCCTTCAGGTTCATCAGTGAGACAAACTGACAGACCAGTCATCAACATTGCTATGAGAAAAAAGTTTGAATCAAATTGCACAGTTCCTTCAAAGAGCTAGAACAGGTACAATGGGCTGAATGGTCTTCTTTTGTGCTGTGTGAGCATATGGATTACACATTGAATAGAGGGTGGGATTTTCCACCCCAGCCCCCCCTTCTCTCCCCCCATAGTATGCATTGTGGAGGAGGAGGCAACCCACCATTGGCCGGTGGTGAAATCATCCTGTCCCACTGCTGTCAATCGGGTTTCCCTTTGTTCACACCCTCCGTCACTGAGGAACCGATGGTGGGGAGTCACCATCAACAGAAATGGCCTTAATAATGTTGGTGAAATTCATGATATACTCCCCATCACTCACAATTGCTGTGTTTAAATTGGTTATGATGTGGAGATGCCGGCGTTGGACTGGGGTAAGCACAGTAAGAAGTCTCACAACACCAGGTTAAAGTCCAATAGGTTTATTTGGTAGCAAATACCATAAGCTTTCGGAGCAGAGCTCCTTCGTCAGATGGAGTGGATATCTGTTCTCAAACAGGGCACAGACACAGAAATCAAATTACAGAATACTGATTAGAATGCAAATCTCTACAGCCAGCCAGGTCTTAAATGTACAGACAATGTGGGTGGAGGGAGCATTCAACACAGGTTAAAGAGATGTGTATTGTCTCCAGACAGAACAGCTTGTGAAATTCTGCAAGTCCAGGAGGCAAGCTGTGGGGGTTACTGATAATGTGACATAAATCCAACATCCCGGTTTAGGCCGTCCTCATGTGTGCGGAACTTGGCTATCAGTTTCTGCTCAGCGACTCTGCGCTGTCGTGTGTCGTGAAGGCCGCCTTGGAGAACGCTTACCTGAAGATCCAAGGCTGAATGCCCGTGACTGCTGAAGTGCTCCCCCACAGGAAGAGAACAGTCTTGCCTGGTGATTGTCGAGCGGTGTTCATTCATCCGTTGTCGTAGCGTCTGCATGGTTTCCCCAATGTACCATGCCTCGGGACATATGATCTGTTTCAGGGCTCAGTTGACCCTAATGGTAATGATTGACGATTGGAACTAAGTTGATCATCTGAAACAAGATTCATAATCAAATACCTGAGCCAACACAGTCAGCGGGATTTTGCAGTCATTCCGACAGCTCACCTTCTCCAGGGCAAGGAGGGTTGGGCAGTAAACGCTGGCTCAGCCGGTGACACTGACATCCCAGTGAATGAATGAGAAAAAACAAACCTGTGCTCCTTATCAACCTTATTGATATAACTTCACTCATTGGCACTTAAACATTCTAACACAATGCTGATCAGTTTTGCTTTTTATTTCCTTATTCTGATTTCTGCTCTTTCTACACAATCTTTGTTTTCTTGCTGCTTTGTTCTCCTGGCTTTCTCTGCACCTGGTATCTCCTCTTCGCTGTTACATCCTGCTGCTCCACCCCCTGCCAAATTAGTTTAATCCTTTCCCCACACACAGCTCGAGTTAACTAACCTGTGAGGATATTGGGCCTAAAACTGCTCAGGTGCAGTCCTTCCAGCATCAATGAATTTTAATTATTTTCCCACTTATTTGATGACTTGCCCTCAGCACTGCCAAATGGATCGTGATTTTTAACATTCAAACAACTCATTCCTTGTCATGAGTTGCATTCTATTTCTGTGACCCAGGATTAATTAATGCTTCAGGCAGCCTCTAAGCACCCAAGATAACTAACCATTTTGTGTGAAAACATTTGTCCTTACCGATTAGAAATTAACATGAATTATTGATTTAACAGGAGTGTTTAGGAAGAAAGTCAGTATCTCACATGCATATTATTCGTAAGTAGGATAAAAGGTAGTATTTCTAAACAGTTTGGGCATGATCCTACCACTCACCACGCGGGTCGAACAATGTGGTGAGCTGGGAAGATAGCATGAGAGGCCAAAAATTTGATTTTTGCCGAGCGAATTGCTCCTGGCTAAAAATTTACTCTTCCAGCAACATCACTAAAACGGAATATTCAGCCCTGCCGACTGTGGGAGCACAGTAAGAAGTCTCACAACACCAGGTTAAAGTCCAACAGGTTTATTTGGTAGCAAATACCATAAGCTTTCGGAGCACAGCTCCTTCGTCAGATGGAGTGGATATCTGTTCTCAAACAGGGCACAGACACAGAAATCAAATTACAGAATACTGATTAGAATGCAAATCTCTACAGCCAGCCAGGTCTTAAATGTACAAAAATGACAGCTATGACAGGACTTCACCTTCTCTTGAATGTTTTTCCACTTTGATCTGCTCAGCAGTATGGATTGTGGTTCTTAATTTAGAACAAAAATTGGATATTCACTGAAAAGTACCTGTCTGGTACATATATCATAGAAATCATAGAAACCCTACAGTGCAGAAGGAGGCCATTCGGCCCATCGAGTCTGCACCGACCACAATCCCACCCCACATATTTTACCCACTAATCCCTCTAACCTACGCATCCCAGGACACTAAGGGGCAATTTTTAACCTGGCCAATCAACCTAACCCGCACATCTTTGGACTTTGGATATAGGGTTAATGTGGGACTGAGAACAGTTATGCCTTTTAAAAAATTTATTCATGGGATTCGGGAGTCGCTGGGTGGGCCAGCATTTATTGCCCAACCCTAATTTCTGTCCATTTCAGAGGGCATTTAAGAGTCAACCACATTGCTGTGGATCTGTAGGCCAGACCAAGTAAGGATGACAGATTTCCTCCCCTAAAGGGCATTAGTGAACCAAATTGGTTTTTATGAGAATTGATGGTAGTTTCATGGTCACCATTCGACTCTTAATGCCTGATTTTTTTATTGAATTCAAATTTCACCATGTAGCATGGTGGAATTTGAACCCAGGTCTCCAGAGCATTACCCTGGGTCTCTGGATTACTAGTCCCAATGACAATACCACTACGCCACTGCCTGCACGGTGATATAAGAGTACACCTCAGGGTCAGTCTAGCATTAGACAGACCTGTGTGTACAAGCAAGCATGGAGGCCGCTCCTAGCTTGAACTGCTTATCGTATATATGTTCATAGTTCTTGCAGTTAACTATATACATTTAACTATGCTAAACTATAAAAACATCAGTAAGACTTGCTGAATGCTTTCCAACAACTTACAAGAGCAGCCACTGAATCACACAAGGAATTGCGTGCAGGACTGGCATAAAGGCCTTAAAGAAAAGCTTGCATTTAGGGTAGCGCCTCTCACAACCACTAGACTGGGCTGCAGCCCCTGCGAACTGAGGCAGGTCATCCAACTAGCCAGCTTCCTCAGCCGCAGTCCCCCCACACTCAGCCGCTGTCACAGTCCCAACACTCAGCCGCTGTCACAGTCCCAACACTCAGCCGCTGTCACAGTCCCAACACTCAGCCGCTGTCACAGTCCCAACACTCAGCCGCTGTCACAGTCCCAACACTCAGCCGCTGTCACAGTCTCACACTCAGCCACTGTCACAGTCCCACACTCAGTCGCAGTCACAGTCCCAACACTCAGCCACTGTCACAGTCCCAACACTCAGCCGCTGTCACAGTCCCAACACTCAGCCGCTGTCACAGTCTCACACTCAGCCACTGTCACAGTCCCACACTCAGCCACTGTCACAGTCTCACACTCAGCCACTGTCACAGTCCCACACTCAGCCGCTGTCACAGTCCCAACACTCAGCCGCTGTCACAGTCCCAACACTCAGCCGCTGTCACAGTCCCACACTCAGCCGCTGTCACAGTCTCACACTCAGCCACTGTCACAGTCCCAACACTCAGCCGCTATCCAGTCCCAACACTCAGCCGCTGTCACAGTCTCACACTCAGCCGCAGTCACAGTCCCAACACTCAGCCGCTGTCACAGTCTCACACTCAGCCGCTGTCACAGTCTCACACTCAGCCACTGTCACAGTCTCACACTCAGCCGCTGTCACAATCTCACACTCAGCCGCTGTCACAGTCCCAACACTCAGCCGCTGTCACAGTCTCACACTCAGCCGCAGTCACAGTCCCAACACTCAGCCGCTGTCACAGTCTCACACTCAGCCGCAGTCACAGTCCCAACACTCAGCCGCTGTCACAGTCCCAACACTCAGCCGCTGTCACAGTCTCACACTCAGCCGCTGTCACAGTCCCAACACTCAGCCGCTGTCACAGTCCCTACACTCAGCCGCTGTCACAGTCCCAACACTCAGCCGCTGTCACAGTCTCACACTCAGCCGCAGTCACAGTCCCAACACTCAGCCGCTGTCACAGTCTCACACTCAGCCGCAGTCACAGTCCCAACACTCAGCCGCTGTCACAGTCCCAACACTCAGCCGCTGTCACAGTCTCACACTCAGCCGCAGTCACAGTCCCAACACTCAGCCGCTGTCACAGTCTCACACTCAGCCGCAGTCACAGTCCCAACACTCAGCCGCTGTCACAGTCCCAACACTCAGCCGCTGTCACAGTCTCACACTCAGCCACTGTCACAGTCTCACACTCAGCCGCTGTCACAGTCCCAACACTCAGCCGCTGTCACAGTCCCTACACTCAGCCGCTGTCACAGTCCCACACTCCCTCTCAGCTCTTGAACTGCAGCAAGAGTCTGAACTCTGCATGAAAAGATGAAAATCCCGGGAAAGGTCAGTGATGTGATTTGGAAGTCGTGAAAGATCTCGCTCGCATTCCGCAACCCCAACATTAAAATCTGGCCCAATATCTTTCTACAGCCCATGGAATCTTGGAATCATACAGCACAAAATGAGGCCATTCAGTCTGTTTCATCTGTGCTAACTATTTGAAACAACTACCAATTAACTCGACTCCATTCTTCTTTCTCCATAGCCTTGCACATTCTTTCTTTTCAAGTACTTATCCATTTCCCTTCTGAATGATATTAAATCTGCTTCCAGTACCCATTCAGGACATGGATTCCAGATTAGAATGAATTGCAACACGAAGAATAAAATTCTCCTCATCTCCTCTCTGGGGCTTTTACTGTTTATCTACAATCTGCCTCCTCTGGTTATCAAGCCACTCAGCAATGAAGAGAGCTGGTCTTTATTTACTGTATCAAAACAGCTCCTGGTTTTGAACGCCTAGATTAAATCTTGCCTTCGCCTTCTCCACTCCCTGGCAGACAATTCCTCCTCCTGTAGCTGAACTGCGGGTGATTTTAGTGAAACACCAGGAAGATTCTCGCTGAAGGTGAGTGCAGAGTCTGGATTGGAAAGTCATAGCTAGAATTTTAAACACCTCACAATTTATCCTGTCAACAATCACATTAGCAGATTATAAAACAGATTAATTGTGAATTAATTTACATTCTCCACCCGCTCAATTTGGTACTCAGGCCTTGGCCTGTCTGAAAATGTTTTACAATGAGTCATACATGAAATGATCTGTTTTGTCTTTTCCTCAGAAGAAATTGAAGACCCAGCCGTTGGTATCATCCATTAGAGAGAGTGGTGAGTGCAGTCCAATGCAAATAGCATTCCACTAGATTGGTTCCCCTCTTCCCTCATTCTCTAACTGTCTGGCATAGCCGTTCATCAATCTTGCTGCACCTCGGAGACACAACCCAGCTCCTCTCTGCCAGGCTGAATGCAAAACTGTTTAAACACAAAATGAAAGCAAAACACGGCAGATGATTGAAATCTGAAATAAAAACAGAAAGTGCTGGATAAACTCAGCAGGTCTGGCTGCATCTGTGGAGAAAGAAATAGTTATCCTTCGAGTCCAAATTAATCTTCTTCACAGCTAGAAATGATTTTAACCACGGATGGAATTCTCCAGCAGACAAGGTCGGAAAATCCCAGCCCATGTCTGCCTCCAAACCCATTTTTGATCGGCGTTTCTGATAACAAGGTTTCTTTATTCAATGCTGTGTTTAATGCCCTGAGGAGAGTGCTTTGAGTGTTTGGCGTGTGGTTGCCAACCTCCTTGAGTCAGTTCACCTGTTCTGGAATTTACTGCTGTCAGCCTTTACCACAACTTGGGAGTGACTATTGCAGCTCCATCTTGAACCTGGGATGAGTAGAAAAGGAGAAAAAACACCTCAAGTGGCAGTAGCAGCTGCCTCCTCCTCAGCAATACAGTAGTCCCCACGGGGCAGAAGGGGATGGACACCTCGATTCATGCAGGAAGGAGGAGAGAGACACAAAACAGGGGCTATACAGGCAGAGGATCAGCTCTCTCAATGTATCTGAGCAATAGCGCCTCAGGGGGCTCAGGTTATCACTGCTGACATCTACAACATCCTGCAATAAGACTTCCTCCCAGTGGATAAAGAGGGCAGTATTGTCTGTGTGTGTCTCGGTGGTTATCACTGGAGGGTCACCTCTTGCGAGAGTTCTTTTTTCATTTGCTCACAGGATGTGGGTGTTGCTGTCTAGACCAACATTTATTGCCCATCCCTAATTGTCCTTGGGAAGGTGGTGCTGAACTGCCATCTTGAACCATTGTGATCTATGTGATGCAGGTACACCCACAGTGCTGTATAGGAGGGAATTTTACTAATGTGACCCAGCGACAGTGAAGAAATGGCCGATATATTTCCAAGTTAGAATGGTGAGAGGCTTGGAGGGGATCTTTCAAGTGGTGGTATTCCCACTTGTCTGCTGCCCTTGTCCCTTCTAGATGGTAAAGGTCGCAGATTCAGAAGATGCTGTTGAAGGAGCCTTGATGAGTTCTTGCAGCATCTTGTAGATGGTACACCCTGCTGCTCTTGTTTATCAGTGGTGGAGTAAGTGAATGATATTAATGGGTTGCCAATCAAGTGGGCTGCTTTGTCCTGGATGGTGTCAAGCTTCTTGAATATTGTTGGAGCTGCACCCATACAGGCGAGTGGAGAATATTCCATCACAGTCCTGACTTGTGCCTTGTAGATTGTGGACAGGTGGACAGGTTTTGGGGAGTGAGGAGGTGAGTTACTCTCTGCAGGATTCCTAGCCTCTGATCTGCTCTTATAGTCACAATATTTATATGGCTGGTCAAATTCAGTTTCTGGTAAATGGTAACCCCATGAAGTTAATATTTGGGGATTCAGTAATGGTAATGTCATTGAATGTCACGGGGCGATGATTGGATTTTTTCTTGTTGGAGATGGTCATTGCCTGGGATTTTATTGGCACAAATGTTACTTGCCACTTATCAGTCCATGTCTGAATGTTGTCCAGGTCTTGGGCATGGACCTTTCCCGTGTTTGAGGAGTGGTGAGTAGTTTCAAACATTGTATTATTGTTTTATATTGTCATCTGCTGCACGGAGAGAAAGCAGAGAGTTGTGACTGTGAGAAATGGATTGTTTAGAGATGCGGGAAGGTCTTTGGTGGAAGGTGAGGGTCTGTGTGTCAGATTGGAAGTGCCTGGAGAGAGAGCAGCCAAAACGAGAAGGTGGGGAAGCAGTCTTCCCAGGTCTCCTCTCCATTCCAGTGGTTACTGAAGTCTCAGGAATCAATGTCCAATTCACTCATTCAGACCCCTGACTAGGTCCCTTTAACCAGAAGTCCATCCTTGGACAGACTTGGTGCATCACTCAGCCCATTCTCTCAGGAAACCTAGAAGTGGGTTGTTGATGTTGTAGCTGAATTAAGGAGCAACATCAGAACCTACAGGCTCCTGCCCAACTCCCAACCTTCCTGCATTGCACGGACCTGTTAAGGTAAAATTTCCCCCCTTTGCCTCCACTCATGGAGTGATGTTTTGGTGTTTGGCTGCACACACCAGGCTCATGAGCCCCTCAGGCTTTGCTGCAGAATGCCAACTCAATCAGATCCAAGTGTTAAACAGAGCCCTCAATGAGGAGAAGGGTTGCCAACCCTCCAGGATTAGCCTGGAGTCTCCAGGAATTGAAGACCAATCTCCAGGACACTTCTGTGTGCAAAGACTGAGCAGAAAAATTATCGAGTCATTAAAAAAGACAGTTTTGTTTTTAATTTCCTTTGAACAGTTTTTTTTTCACCAGACATAAAAATATTGAAAATGGGAGAAAGTCAATTTGGCTTGACAGTAAAGCATCATCTAATTAGGTAATGAATCTTTTTGCTTTCCAGTTGGTGTAGGAAGGCAGTACATCACTAGGATGGACATGTTGGCTGAATAATGACTGGAGCATGAGGGCAGATCATGTGATCAAACCTCCAGGAATACATTTAATCACAGTTGGCCAGCTGAAGACCACTGGAGTGAAACTATTATTTCATTTTCGGCTTGAAACATTAACTCTGTTTCTTTCTACACAGACACTGTCAGACTGAACAATTAATTTGCATTCATATGAAATTTCCCATGACCTCAGCACATTTTTTCTCTCAATGAAGAGTAAGGGCTAGATGCAGCCAACTTGTGCACAGCAAGATTCCACAAATATAATGCATTCAGAGTAAGATCCCACAACAGGAAATAAGGTAAGTTAACTTTTGGCAATTTCAGTTGAGGAGTCCAAAGATGTGTAGGTTAGATGGGTTAGCCATGGTAAATGCACAGTGATACAGGAATAGGGCAGGAGGTGGGTGTGGGTAAGATGCTTTATCAGAGAGTCAGTGCAGACTCGATGGGCCAAATAGCCTCCTTCTGCACTGTAGGAATTCTATGGTTCAATCCATATTGGACATGACTTTGGGGAGACTTTGCCTGTTCTCCCAATAATCTTTCTACTGACGCGTGTGGGCAGTGTCCGAGTTGGGAAAAGCCAGAAAATCCCATCCAGAAACTCCATCAATGCAACCAAAGTGGAGTTTGAAGCCACAATCTTCAGCATTGAAGGTGGAAGTACTTCCACTGCACCAAAATTTGCATTGTTTCCATTTTCTTCTGCCTGCAGTTGGATGGATAGTAAAGATCATATTAACTGAAGACACCATTGCAACAGTCTAGAGACTTTTGTGCCCATAATGGACAGTGCAGTTCAGAGACTAACCAGCAGGTGATGCAGTGCATGGTGTCAGTCCCTCTTCCTCCCCCAACACTCATTAAACACGAATGACTGTCTAGCCCAAAGCTTCATCTATCAACCCGTCGCAAGCTAATTGACTGCTTCTACTGCTGCACTCTCATTTACAATAAAGATTAATGTTCTCTCCTGCTTTGTATTTGATAAGAATCTCAATTTACTGGCTGTAGATTGGGGCTATTTCAGTAGCTTGCGCTGATAGCACCTTCACATCCCATTGTGGATAAATAGCTGGTGAAAATTCAAAGAATTGGAAGCAGCTGGCAATAATTGGTCACAAATATCAGTGACAGAGAAACCCCCCTAACCCCTGCCTATCAAATTAACTGTTTTTACAGTTGCTCACCAGTAGCTCTCTCCAACAGACAGATCATAGAATCCCTACAGTGCAGAGGCAGGCCATTCAGCCCATCAAGTCTGCACCGACTTTATGACAAAGCATTCCACACAGACCCTATCCATGTAACTCCATATATTTACCCACTAATCCACCTAACATATACATCTTGGGATATTAAGGGGCAATTTAGCATGGGCCAATCCACCTTACCTGCACAAGTTATGGACTGTGGGAGGAAACCGAAGCATCCAAAGGAAACCCACGCAGACAGTCACTCAAGGCCAGAATTGAACCAGGGTCCCTGGCGCTGTAAGGCAGCAGTGCTAACCACTGTGCCAACGTACCGCATACACATGGGGCTGGGCTCCTGCAGTAACCAGTCACCACAAGACTCAGTCAAAGTAAGCTCTTTGTTCCATCTCTTCACTGTCTCTCTGATACCTGAGCTGTTCCTCCATTCAGTACAAGTCTCCATGAGAGGAATCTTATTTTTCTGTGTGATTCTAAATAAAGGACGCAATGAAGTAAATGTTGTTGAACATATCACAAGGAACATATAAATAACCAAAGGCAAATCAGTATCATGACAGGACAAAGCCACTAAGGGATGCATAAGATAAATCCACAGGTAATGACAAACAAAATGGCATTAGTATTGAACAATTACCATGTCTCAGTATTTACCAGAGATGAATAAGGGGTGAATGACATCAGAAGAGAACACTCAAGAAAAATTAAAGGATTTAATATAGAAAGGGGAAAGATAAATGAGTTAAACATTGAAAGGATAAACCATTGATTCAATCCATATGTAACAAAAACAGCTAAGGGAGTAAAATAGAGGCACTGTTGTGTATTTATGAAAAGAAATTAGAAAACAGCACACTGCTAGTTGACTGACGGACAGTTAATGAAATTCCTGTATTTAAGAAAAAGATAGAACACGCTGAGGGAACTATTGCCTAGACTGCTTAATGCCGGTGTTGGGAAAGGTAATGGAATTTCTTATTTAAAGATGTAATGGAAAAAACATCTAGAAACTGAAAATCCAATAAAGAGTAGTCAGTGCAGATTCCAATCACACTGAATTCTTTGAAGACCAAGTGGACAAGGGTAATGCAATAGACGTCATAAACTTGGATTTTCAAAAGGCCTTTGATAATGTAAGGCATAGGAGACTTATGAATAAAATCAGAACATGATGAGTTGGTGGAAAAGTAGCAGGGATGGAGGACACACTGGCTACAAAACAGAAAACAGAGAGGAAAGGGATTTACTCAGACTTCCTGAAGGTAGGGAGTGTGTTCCTGGGGAATCAGTGTTAGGACCATTGTTATAACAATAGAAAATGCTTAAAATACTCAACAGGTCAGGCAGCATCTGTGGAGAGAAAAAAAACAGCATTAATGTTGCAGGTTGATGATACATCGGTAAACTTGCAAACTGTGAACATTTAAATGGCAAATGAACTTTAATATAAATGAAAGTGAAGTGCATTTTGGTAGGAAGAATAAAGACTAGAATAGAGCAGCAAAGGGATCTTGGGACTAAGGCAAACCATTAGTTTATGGCATAAATAGAGATACGATTTTATCTCAATAGCCATCACTGAGATGTGGTTGCAAGGTGATCAAGTTTGGAAACCAAGGACTAGATTTTCCAATCCTGATGAGGTGCTAAAGTTTGTCAGTTAGCTGTTAAAAATGGCAATGGTGTGCCTGGTTTTGAGTTCCCTGTCCCCATTTCCGCTGCCGGCAATTTTCATCAGCATGGGAAAGGAGGCAGGTCGGGACTCTGTGCACTGCTGTCCCACCATTATGAAAATAGGCATTTCTGAACTTGGGCAATTTGCTAGAGGTTGGCAGGCTTTGGTAGGACATGGTGTCATGGTGGCAAAATGGTTAACATTGTTGCCTCACAAGTCAGGGACCCGGGTGATTCTCTGTGTGAAGTTTGCACGTTCTCTGTGTGGGTTTCCTCTGGTTACTCAGTTTCCTCCCACAGTCCAAAGATATGTAGGTTAGGTGGACTGGCTGTGCTAAATTGCCCCTTCATGTCCAAAGATGTGTAGGTTAGATGGGTTAGGCATGGTAAATGCGCAGTGTTACGGAGATCGGTTGGGGGAGTGAGCGTGGGTGGGATACTCTTTGGCGTGGTGGTGCAGATTTGATGGGCTGAATGGCCTCTTTCTACACTGTAGAAATTCTATGGTTCTATGTCAATCACTTCAGCAGACAGGCTATCGTCAAGCAAGGGGCAAACTATGGTTTGGAGATGAGAACCTTATAAAGGAGAGGGCAAAAGGTGTTGACAGCTTCAAATGTCAAAGAACAAAGAACAAAGAACAATACAGCACAGGAACAGGCCCTTTGGCCCTCCAAGCCCGTGCTGCTCCCTGGTCCAAACTAAACCATTCTTTTGTATCCCTCCATTCCCACTCCGTTCATATGGCTATCTAGATAAGTTTTAAACATTCCCAGTGTGTCCGCCTCCACCACCTTGCCTGGCAGCGCATTCCAGGCCCCCACCACCCTCTGTGTAAAATATGTCCTTCTGATATCTGTGTTAAACCTCCCCCCCTTCACCTTGAACCTATGACCCCTCATGAACGTCACCACCGACCTGGGGAAAAGCTTCCCACCGTTCACCCTATCTATGCCTTTCATAATTTTATACACGTCTATTAAGTCTCCCCTCATCCTCCATCTTTCCAGGGAGAACAACCCCAGTTTTCCCAATCTCTCCTCATAACTAAGCCCCTCCATACCAGGCAACATCCTAGTAAACCTCCTCTGTACTCTCTCCAAAGCCTCCACCTCAATGTCATTATGAAATGCTGGAGCATAAGATTTATCTGTTTTGCTAGAGTGAGTGATGACAGTACATAAGAACAAGGAGCAGGAATAGGCCATCTGGCCCCTCAAGCCTGCTCCGCCATTCAATAAGATCATGGCTGATCTTTTTGTGGACTCAGCTCCACTTACCCACCTGCTCACCATAACCCTTAATTCCTTTACTGTTCAAAAATTTATCTATCCTTGCCTTAAAAACATTCAATGAGGTAGCCTCAACTGCTTCATTGGGCAGGGAATTCCACACATTCACAACCCTTTGTGTGAAGAAGTTCCTCCTCAACTCAGTCCTAAATCTGGTTCCCCTTATTTTGAGGCTATGCCCCCTAATTCTAGTTTCACCTGCCAGTGGAAACAACTTCCCTGCTTCTATCTTATCTATTCCCTTCATAATCTTACATGTTTCTATAAGATCACCCCTCATTCTTTTGAATTCCAATGAGTATAGCCCCAGTCTACTCAGTCTCTCCTCATAAGCCAACCCTCTCAACTCCGGAATCAACCTCGTGAATCTCCTCTGCACCCCCTCCAGTGCAAGTATATCCTTTCTCAAGTAAGGAGACCAAAACTGTACACAGTACTCCAGGTGTGGCCTCACCAGCACCTTATACAGCTGCAACATAACCTCCCTGTTTTTAAACTCCATCCCTCTAGCAATGAAGGACAAAATTCCATTTGCCTTCTTAATTACCTGCTGCACCTGCAAACCAACTCCTTGAGATTCCTGCATAAGGACACCCAGGTCGCTCTGCACAACAGCATGTTGCAATTTTTTACTATTTAAATAATAGTCCATTTTGCTGTTATTCCTACCAAAATGGATGACCTCACACTTACCAACATTGTACTCCATCTGCCAGATCCTCGCCCGCTCACTTAGATTATCTAAATCCCTTTGTGATATACATATATCTATATCCCTTTGTGTACTGTGATTTGAAAAGATAAGTGACCATTAAATAATATGGTTCCAAAGTTGTTACTTCTGACACTTAGCAAGCTGTCCAAGGAAAGAGAAGCTTTATGAAAGTAGATGAGTCTTCAGATGTATTAGAGTAGGTGGGATAGAATGGAGGAAGAGGTAGAATTATCGATAAAGGAGAATATTATAGAGCTAGAGAGAAAGGATTTCCTGGAGATATCAACAAGCGAATCTATTTGGTTTGAAACAATAGAAGCACATTTACAGATTGGGTATATCCCCTACTGACAGTTAACCCATATCCTATAGACTACTAAATAGTGAGACAAATGCAAAGGAGCAATTTGCAGGGAAATTACAGAATAGTGATAATGAAAGACTTGAATTGTCCTAATATAGTTTGTGATAGGAACCAGCTAAAACATAAAGACGGGTGAGAATTTCTGAAGTGTGTTCAGCAGAGTTTTCTTGATTAGTGTATTTATGGCCCAATAAAAACCTGGTTCTGGGGAATAATGTGGATCAAGTGGGTTAACAATAGGGGAACATTTAGGAAACAATGATCATTGTATAATAAGGTTCAGGTAAGCTTTGGTAAAGGACAAGCGGCAACCCAGAGCAAAAATACTTAATTGGAGGAGGACAAATTTCAACGGGATGGGAACAGGCCTGCCCAGACTCAAAGGTTTCGTCTCCAAAACTAAAAGAACAATGGGTTGCCTTTAAAGTGGAGATGGTTCTGGAAAAATCAAGATTCATTCTCGTGAGGGGAAGATGTATGGAAAGCAAAGCCAGAGGTAGAGATCGAGGGGTAGGATGAAGCATAAAAGGGCAGCGAATGAGATGGGTTAAGTTGATAATAAAAATGAGATCCAGGCTGAATATAGAAAATCCAGTGGAGAAGTAAAAGTAAATAATCAAGTTAAGAGAGGTTGTGAGGAGTGACTGGCAGCTAACATAAAGGGAGTTCAAATGTCTTCCAAAAAATATAAATAATAAAAGGGCAGCAAGAGGAGATGTGGGTTGAACAGGAACCAAAAATGAAATTTACGCATCGAGACAGAGGACATGGCTGAGGTATTGAATAAATGCTTTGCATCTGTCTTTACCAAGAAAGAATATGCTGCCAAAGTTCATGGTGAAAGATCAGGCAGCTGAGACTCCAAGGGCTAAAAACTGATAAAGAGGTGATTTTGGAAAGGCTGGTTATACTTCAAGATGAGAAGTTACCAGGAGTGGATGGGGTACTTCTGACAATACTGAGAGAAATGAGAGTGGAAATTGTGGAGGCACTGGCCATAACTTTTCAACCCTCTAGATACTAGAGTAGTGCCAGAGGATTAGAGAATCGCAAATCGTTTTCAAAAAAAAGGTGTAAAGGATGAAAGTACCAACTATAGGCCAGGTGGGAAAAACTTTTAGAAACATTAATAAGGGACAAAATTAATAGTGATTAATTAAGGAAAGCCAGCACAGACTTGATGAAGAGTAATCATGTTTAACTAACTTGAGTTTTTTTGACAAGGTAGCAGAAAGGGTTAATGAGGGTAACACAGTTAATGTGGTGCACATGGACTTCTAAAAATTGTTTAATAAAGTGCCACATGATAGGCTTGCCAGCAACTTTGAAGCCCAAGGAATAAAAGTGGCAACATGGACATGAAGTTAGCTTCATGCTTTTAGACAGAATGCATTGGTGACCAATTGTATTTTTGGCCTGGAGACAGGAATATAGGGGGCAGCCTTCAGGAAACATTAGTTCTGGAGCATTGTGTCCAAATCCAGACATCACATTTGGGAAGAAGGTGAAACCTTGAGGGGGTGCAGAAAGGATTAACAAGATTAGTCCCCGGGATGAGAGACCTCAGTCAGAAGAAGCTGGGGCTGTTTTCTTAGAGAAGATTGAACGGAGTTTTGACAGCGTTTTGAGTTCAAAATCAAGAGGGATTTAGGCAGAGTAGAGAAAGAGAAACTGCTCCCATTGGTGGAAAGATCAAGCTCCAAAGTGCACAGATTTAAGGTGAATAGCAAAAGCAATGGCAACATGAGGAAAAACCTTTTTACACAGAGAGTGGTGAAGAAGGCATTCGGCATGCTTGGTTTCATCAGTCAGAACATAGAATACAGGAGTTGGGACGTCTTGGTGAAGTTGTACAAAACATTGGTAAGGCCACACTTGGAATACTGCGTACAGTTCTGGTCACCCTATTATAGAAAGGATATTATTAAGCTAGAAAGAGTGCCGAAAAGATTTACTAGGATGCTACTGGGACTTGATGGTTTGAGTTATAAGGAGAGGCTGGATAGACTGGGACTTTTTTCTCTGGAGCATAGGAGGGGTGATCTTCTAGAGGTCTATAAAATAATGAGGGGCACAGATCAGCCAGATAGTCAATATATTTTCCCAAAGATAGGGGAGTCTAAAACTAGAGGGCATAGGTTTAAGTTGAGAGGGGAGAGATACAAAAGTGTCCAGAGGGGCAATTTTTTCACACAGAGGGTGGTGAGTATCTGGAACAAGCTGCCAGAGGTAGTAGTAGGGGCGGGTACAATTTTGTCTTTAAAAAAGCATTTAGACAGTTACATGGGTATGATGGGTATAGAGGGATTTGGGCCAAATGAAGGCAATTGGGATTAGTTTAGGGGTTTAAAAAAATGGGCGGCATGGACAAGTTGGGCTGAAGGGCCTGTTTCCATGCTGTAAACCTTTATAACTCTAAGTGCTTGGGATCTGGTATACACTGCCTGAGAATGTGGTGAAGGCAAATTCAATTACTGCTTTCAAAAAGGAATTGGATAGGCAACTGAGGCAAGAACATTGCACGGCCACAGGGAAGGGAAAGTGAGTGGGACGAGCTGGGTTGTTCTTACAAAGAGTGGGACAAAGATGATGGGCTAAATGGCTTCCTTCTACGCTGTAACCATCCCATTGTCCCATGATTCTCCTACACCAAATGCCGAATATGTAAAAGAATTCTGAGCTAAAATATTGGTGCTGCTGATATCAGCTCACAAATACTTAATATTACTGAGCTGTGGCATTGCTTTATTATTTTAAGGGACATTAACCCAACCACAATAAAAATCTAATGGCACCATTAAAATAACAGACAAAGTAGTATCATATCGACTTGACGGTTAACATCATACACTGTAATTCCTAACTAAATTGATCCAGTATGTTTTTGAAAAAGCTGCATAGGATATCTTGTTTTGTGTATCAGTTTGAGTGTGCCCACTGACTTGGTAGAAGATTCTGCATGCTATATCTGAGTGCTCACCTATTTCAACTTGTGCTTTATCTCTATAAACTGCTCCTTCAGAAGCTGACTTTCATTTACACAACCCCCGCTACTGAATAAGGAATCAACTGGAGCAACTCGAACTGCAAATTGAAATCCAATTTCAGATCCACCAAACAGCTTCAGAATAAAAAATTATCTGTTTATTTGAGGGCTTACTTAATCGAGGCCTTTGGCTAGGGTATGTGTAGAGAAGGGTTTTTGTCACGTGTTAGGGTAATAAATATAGGATGGTCACAATTAAAGCCAGTTAAGCAGAAATATTTTACCCAGAAGAGAGTGGTTAAAATGAGGAACTCACCACAACCAGAATACTTGAAGTGAATAGTGTAGTTTCACTTAAGGAGAGGCTGCAACCTCTGAAGGAATAGGGATTCATGTTTCTGCTGATTAGTTGAGATGAAGGAGGGTGAGAGGATACTCATATCAGAACAGAGGAGTTGGGCTGAATACACTGTTTCAGTGCTGAATTATATCATTCTATGTGATGTTACATAAACATTCAAAATGGATGGCCCAATTGATCAAGATCCTGTTGCAATCCTAGATAACCTTCTTCACTGTCCACTGTGCCACCAATCTTGGTGTCATCTGCAAAATTACGAACCATGCCTCCTAAGTTCTCATCCAAATGAGAAGTCCGACCCTTTGGTTGAACAGGTCCATCTCCTCCACGCCAACCCTCAGTATGCCTATGTGGCATACCCTGACGGGCGAGAGGACACGGTCTCGATTCGAGACCTGGCGCCAGCAGGGGACTTGGAAACCCCTGTCGCCCCCATACCTCCTGTTAGAAATCCCCCAACTATTGTTTCCCCTCCTGACACGGCGCGGGCAGCATCGGGACCATCACTTAACCCTTTTACTCCCGTGCACAGCTTGCCTGAGTCCAGGAGATGGTCGCCACTTCAAGGCGTGTCGGAACTCAACGGATTGTCATCACCTCAGGGTCAGCCGGCCCGTGAGACAGTGGAGGAGCCGTTGGACACCGCCTTGGGGAGAACGCCACCGCGAGTGCCTACTCCGGTCTCATCGCCGGTGTTGAGGAGGTCACAACGACGGTGCGGTCCCCCTGACCGTCTGAACTTATAGACTGATGACAAATTATTCTGTGTTTTCTTTGTACCCCGCCGGCCTTTGTCTTCAAAGGAGGGGTGAATGTGGTGAACCATCGTTGGTTCCCACCAGGTAGTACTGAGCCAGGGTCTGGCCAGTACTATGAGTCTGTATATATGTTGCAGTTGGGGTTAGAGTTGGGTTGTTCTACTTGTTACTGTTGGGGTTAGGGTTGGGCTGTTCTACCTGTATTATAGTTAATATGGTACATCCCAGTTGGGCTCCGCCTCCTGGGAGAGGTATAAAGGTCACTGCTCTGTCTGGGACCCCTCAGTCTGGGATCGTGTACTATATATGGTAGCTTCATTGTAATAGTAAATAAAAGCCTTTATTTCCTTGAGCATCTCTAGCCTCGTAAGTTATATCGCGCATCACTGCCCGAAAGCAATGGATAGTATCATCAACGATGCTATCAAGTGGCACTTACTTGGCCATAACCTGTTCACTGATTGTTAGTTTGGGTTCCGCCAGGGCCTAATCTCCTGACCTCATTACAGCCTTGGTTCAACCACGGACAAAAGAGTTGAACTCCAGTGCTGAGGTGGGAGTGACTGCCCTCGACATGAAAGCAGCATTTGACCGAGTATGGTATCAAGGAGCCCGAGCAAAAGTTGAATCAATGGGAAATAGGGGAAAGCTCTCCTCTAGTTGGAATAATTACTGGCAGAAAGTAAGATGGTTGTGGTTGTTGGAGGTCAATCATCTCAGTTCCAAGACATCACTACAGCAGTTCCTATTGTCGACTCTTCAGATACTGAAACCGTCCATGTTCAAATGCAATAAAACCTGGACAATATTCAGGTTTGGACTAACAAGTGGAAAATAACATTCACACCACACAAGTGTCAGGCAATGACCATCTCCAACAAGAGAGTAGCCAAACATCTCCCCTTGACATTCAATGGCATTACCAATGCTGAATCCCCCATCCCCCACTAATCAACAATCTGGGGGGTTTCCATTGACCAGAAACTGAACTGGACTAGCCACATAAATACTGTAATTACAAGAGCAGGTTAAAGGCTAGGAAGTTAGCAGACAGTAGCTCACCTCCTGACCCCTAAAGCCTGTCCACCACCTACAATGAATAGGGTGGGAATAGAAGCATATGGATCGAGTAAGGGCAGGATGTTTTTTTTTAGTTTAGTTAGGGCATCATGATCGGCACAGGCTTGGAGGGCCAACGGGCTTGTTTCTGTGCTGTACTTTTCTTTGTTCTTTGAAATAGAAGCCTGGATTCTCATTCCTGAGTTAAATAGCAGGTGCAGAAAATTTCCAGGCTTGGCACATTCACCTCACAACCAAATGTTCCAAATGATGGGATCTTCTCTCCATGTGGGGGAGTGGAGGAGGGTTGGCTTTGGGTGGAGTAGTAGAGTGACACAGTGGGTGCCTCACAGCGCCAGGAATCTGGGTTCAATTCTGACCTTGTCTGAGTGGAATTTGCACATTCTCCCCATGTCTGTGCGAGTTTCCTCTGGGTGCTCTGGTTTCCTTCCACAGTCCAAAGGTGTGCAGGTTAGGTTGATTGGCCATGCTAAATTGCCCCTTAGTATCACAAGATATGCAGATTAGGGGGATTAACAAGGTTAATATGTGATGTTACGCTTTAAGACTGAGCAAGGTGCAGACTCGATGGGCCTAATGGCCTCCTTCTGCACTGTAGGGATTCTATGGAATTCTATGATGATTTTGGGCCCTGCGTCCCCAGACAAAGATTGAAAATCAGCTAGAGGTGCTGTTGAGGACCGAGGCAGGTTGTTTAAAAGCCCCCTTCTGTTCCCTGGGACTGTGTTACAATTGTTTTCTTAAACATTCAGTCCTCTAACCCTCACCCCTCACACCTGCTTGCTTCCCCATCACTCCCCCATGCTTCATCCATGCCAACTCATGTCTCCTTATGCCCCCCACCCATTTCCAATTACCTCTCATTGCTTCCATGCCAGTTCATGACCCCCCCAACCACCCCATGGCCCCTTATAGCCCCAATACCAACTTAGTGCCAAAGCATGCTCCCACCCCCCACCTTTTGCTCTTACACCCTTCATGCCAATTCATCCAATAACCATCATGGGCATAGCTCAGGACCCATGCTGAGATTAAGTAAAGTTCTAAGTATCTATTACCTCTTATACTTCAAAAAGATTTCACCAGTTATGCAGCATTTCACAAAAATATGAACATACAAACAAGAAGCAGTAGGGCCACATGGAACCTCTTCCATGCTCCACCATTCAATAAAATCGTGGCTGATCTCATATGATCCTCAACTCCACTTTTCCATCTTATCCCCATAACCCTTTGATTCCCTTACTGATGAAAAATCTGTTCATCTCAGTCTTGAATATACTTAACATCCCAGTCTCTACAGCTCTCTGTGGTAAAGAATTCCACCGAATAAAGCTTGTATGTGGACTCGAGCTACAATAACACAAGGACAATATTTAAGAATTCAAGTTTGTTTGAAAACAATAAATGATCAGTTCACAGTCCAGAGACAGACATTTAAAATAGGCGGCTAGCAAGAATACCATTACTAACAACAATGAAACCATGAAAACAGGGTGGCACAGTGGTTAGCTCTTCTACCTCACAGCACCAGTGAACCACGTTCAATTCCATCCTTGGGTGACTGTGTGGAGGTTGCACGTACTTCCTGCATCTGCGTGGGTTTCTTCCCGTTGCTCCAGTTTCCTCCCACAGTCCAAAGATGTGAAGGTTAAGTGGATTGGCCATGCTAAATTGCCCCTTAGTGTCCTAAAATGCGTAGTTTCGGGTGATTAGCAGGGTAAATGCATGGGATTTCAGGGATAGGATGGGGAATGGGCCTGGGAAAGATGCTGTCGGAGAGTCGGTACAAACTCAATGGTCGAATGCCTCTTTCTATATTGTAGGGATTCTATGAATTGTGATATATGATAAATAGATAGACAATAATGTCACAAATTAAATAATTAAAACACTAACCAGTATTTTCTAATAACTAGATGGCTTTCAGATCCCTCTCACAAGGTATTATCTTATCAAGGGTGTTTTCTGCTATGTCAATAATGTGCTGCCAAACAAACAAGTAGGTTTAGTGTACCACTCCACATTTGTTCACATGTTGCTTTATCATAAGGTACTTGGATACCTCTTGTAAAGTCCTGAGATTGTAAAGGCGCTATATAAACTCAAATTCTTTCCTTTGGTTGATGTTTGAGTAACTGTATTTTCTTTATTCATTCGTGGGACATGGGCGTCACTGGCTGGCCAGCATTTATTGCCCATCCCTAGGTGCCCTTGTTCAGAGGGCAGTTGAGAGTCACATGTAGGCCAGACCAGATAAGGATGGCAAATTTCCTTCCCTAAAGGACATTAGTGAACCAGATGGGTTTTGCCGACAATCGACAATGGTTTTATGGTCATTAATTGGAATTGGACATGGCCTTAATTCTAGATATTTTTTATTGAGTTCAAATTCCACCATCTTCCGTGGTGGGATTCGAACCCAGGTCCCCAGAACATTAGCTGAGTTTCTGGATTAATAGTCTAGCGATAAAACCACTAGGCTGTCATCTAGTGGTATTATCACTAGACTATTAATCCAGAAGCTCTGCTGTAGCTAAATTGGTAATATTTAAAGGTAAAATTAGTATTAACTTCAGCATCAAGCATTCAAGTGAGATATTCGGGAATGTTTCCAATGGGAATGTCACCAGCCAGCTCAAGTCTCAGTGGGAGATTGAACAGAGCTGGAAACAGATGAAAATCAGGCAAAACTGATTCATGCCCAAATCTGTGCCCATTTGTGGGGAGCAACATTGCCTCAATGATCTCTGCAAGAAATGCACCTGAGTGGCAGAGAGGGTGGCACTGGGTTCCATCGTGATGCTCCCCCAGTTACATAGCTAGTGAACAAAAAGGATCAGTGCAAGGTAACGTATCTGGATAACTTGAAGCACATTTTCTTCTATCATTTAATAGCAGAGAAGAGCTTGGAAAAGCAGTGATGAGAAGTGATGATCTGAATGACTTTTAGCTGATTTTCATGTGATTGTTAGACGTGGAAAGATTCAATTGACTGATCCTTGGTATAATGGCAGTTGTATCAATGACCCTGCAAAAGGAAACCAAGGCAACTGAATGAATTGCCCTAATCAAGCTCCAATTTATGGTGAATTACAAGATACTTTGCAGGGAATAGGATCAGAGGCTCGATATGCCTATACAGACCTCCACCAGACAAACTGGACTCTATACTGGGTTGCCTAATGAACAGATTTCACCAAGCTATGAATTAATCATGTAATTAGCATATTGCGCTGTGACAACCCTTCTCTAAGCTTCCAAATGCTTCCTCAAATTTGCATATTGTGCAGCACACCTCGTTCGCAACCTAAACATTTGCTGCTAATTAGAATACACCAGATGACTCTTAATGAGCAAGTAAGGTGCTGTCTGCATTTGATCGCTCCTGTTAAGCAGACGCTGTAAAATGCACAGGAACAGGTATTGACACCTGGGCTAATGAGCTTTTAGAATTATATCACTGCTGACAGATTATTCATTACAAAGCACCACCACTAACATTCAGACACAGTCGATAGAGATAAATGACTGAAGCGTAAATTCCAGAAATGCTCATTATAGGTCCATAAAATGGAAGATCATCAAGTACTTGCACTAATCTGTGCTTTACTTTATAAAACAATACATTGCAGATGCAGGTAGAAGTGTCTGCTGTAGCTAAATTGGTAATATTCTTGCCTCAGAGTCAGAGGATCATGGGTTTGAGTTCCAATTCAGAGCCTTGAATGGAAAAATTAAAGCTGATACTACAGTGCAGCAGTGAGGGGGTATTATACAGTCAGCAGTGCCATCTTTCAGATGACACGTTAAGCTGCCTGCCTGTCCTCTCAGGTGGATGCAAAAGATCACATGACGGTCTTTCGAAGAAGAGCAGGGGAGTTATCCCTGATGTCCTGGCCAATGTTTATTATTCAATTATCATTGAAACACGAGGTGATCTGGTCATTATAATATTGCCCCTTGTGGGACCTTGCTTTACGCAAATTGGCTATCACATGTTTCACAAAACAGTGACTACACTTTTAAAGTACTTTTTGCCGTGTTTTGAGATGTCCTGTGGTCAAGAAATGTGCTTTAGAAATGCATGCCTTTCTTTCTTTCTCAGATAAATTAAGCAAGGTTAACCATCAAATTAAATAGTCGGGTCCCTGAAGTTGTAAGAGGTGATTACTAAAAGTATAAGACTGGTTACCCTGCTCAATATTTATCCATCATCCAATATCACTAAATATGATCATTCAATCAGGATCACATTGGCTGACATTTTTAAAAATTATTTTTACAGGATGTGGGTGTCACTGGCTAGGCCAGCTTTTATTGCCCATCCCTAATTGCCCTTGAGGTGGTGGTGGTTGTGAGCTGCTGTAGTCCATGTGGTGTAAGTACACCCACAGTGCTGTTGGTGGGGGGGCGGTGGGCAGTGGGGAGAGTTCCCAGATTTTGACCCTCCTGTCAGTAGGTACACTGCAGAAGTGTTTAGTTGATTATAAAATGTCTTGAGATCATGAAGAGCACAATATAAATGCAAATCTTTCTTTCATTTACATCAAAGTTCAAATTGCAGAATGGTCACTTTGAACTTAATTTTCAATGATAATTTCCAGGTCCTGATTCCACCCTGCATCTGCACCACTCACACAACGTGATCTTGAAATGTAAATGCCCCAGTGGGGTGGCAGTGAGCTTGAAGCCAGAATCCCCACCATCCCTGATTCCAACTTCCAACATTACAATGGCTACACTTCAAAATACAAGGGAGGACTAAATTGGATAACCCCCAAGAATAGGCACAGGATTCACAATGCACAATTCTGTAATGGCAGCTTTACACCCTCACAATGCCTAAAGCTAGCTGACACTGTTTAAACCTAGCCAATGTTGATTAGAGCTGGATTACACTATTTGAACCTAGCCTATGCTGCTTAAAGCTAGCCTGTGCCCCTTAATGGAAGGTGTATTGTGGCTGGACCTGATGCTAGATGTCCTATAGGAGGTGGAAAAAAGAGAAGGTTAAACAAACATGAAAGAAAATGGACATCAAGGTGTTTGGATGCTGCACTGGAGATGTTGTTGGAGAAGGTGGAAAAGTGGAGAGATTGAAAGATGTTCTATTTCCACAAAGTGTCAGAAAACCCAAGAGTAACGTGGTCAAAGGAGAGTGGGTGCAGATAGTCACAAGGTCAATGCCAGGAGTCAAACCTTGAAGATCAGGATGCAAAACCACAAGAAGTTCAATGACATCAACAAATGGTAAAGGTCAGTAAATAGATCTGCAAATGCCATATCCTACAAACTGCACCAATAGCCTCACAAACTGCTTAAATCACCACATCATTCACCTACCAACAATCTCACACAACCAAGACCCATACCGAACATTATTATGCATTTCCTCATCTTCACATACGTGGCATTGTTGAAACAACAGAAATTTGCATTTATATTGTGACTTTGATGTATCATAGGAGAGGAAGTGACTCCTTGGAGCATGAACTTGCTGTCATCAGCTCTGGGGGTGACAGACTTCATCCTCCAACTACCACCACTCTGCCAGTACCCATTCCATTGCCTGTCAGCTAAGCCAGCCTACCCAGACTCACCCATGCCGAGATGGAGCAGTCCAGAGCCAGGCTTCATGGGCCCAGTGCTACTCAATGTTGCTCTTTACGGGGCAAGTCTCCCAAGTGTAAATCAGCAATCTTTCACCAGCCTTACTGCAGCCACTGGGATAGCAGAGTGGAAGACATGTAAAAGCACATGGAAGTCACGTTCAAAGAAGGTTCACAAGGGTGATGATTTTATGTTGGTATACAACATGGAATGGTTTCATTTACCAATTCTTTTTGGAACATTTATAATGCACTGGTTTTTACTTCTACATTGAGGCCAAGAGGTTGCTGTGATGATCAGTGAAAGGGGTAAGATAAGGGCAACATTTTACAAAGGGGGTGTGGTCCTTTATGTGGACCTTCCTGCCCAATCAGGAAGGAGGTTCTGCGTCTGAGAGAATTTAAGGGCTTCAATGGGCCCATGGGCATGCAGGATGCCCAATACCTCCCCCACTGTGGGTAAAATACCCATGGAGTGAGCAGGGTCAGGTAGGCAATGGGCTGTTACTATGATGCCCAATTTTGGACTCTGTTGCCCCCCCCCCCCCTCCACCTCCCCCTCCCCTCAGGCCTGCTATCTGTCCTCCAGGAGGACATAAACCTCAGCTGAAAGAGTATGGGACTGTTGGTGAATGGGGAATTGGTATTGAGGTTACTGTTAGCACTGAATTCATTGTTAACATAAGCTGGGCAGAAAGGGGCTGTCTCAGCTGTAACCTCCCCATCTTGTCCTCTTACACCTCCTCCACAATGCTCCTCCTCAGCCTCTTGTCTGATAGGTGGTTGTTAAGAGCTGTTACCTCATGTAAGAATCATCCTGAGCCTGTTTCAGCATGCTAATGGTCTATCACACTTCTTGTGGCAGCATGGCTTTCATTGTGTGTGTGTTGCACATATGTGGCTGGTTTGTGAATCAGAGTCAGGAGCCACCTTGGCACCAAGTAATCCTCATCACACAGTAATTACCCTTCAGTTTGACACTGTGGATGATATAGAGGTGGAAATGTGGACTGCCACAGAATGAAGAACCAGACTGTTGCCAAGATTCCAGGTATTGAGCTGTACGATACACATTCTATAGTCACACAGTGACTGCATGTTAGGCACTGGAATTCCTTTCAGTCCCAGTATGTGGCAGAGTTGAAAAGAGCAATGTGCAAGCAGTCCATGGGGGGAAGCCTGCAAAGCATATAAATCCTTGTGATCACTCTGTTACGTTACCTCTGATAAGAAGAAATGATGATCTCTCTTCGAGTAGAGAGGCTCAGCGACTTCGCTAATGGACTGGAAACTATGAGACATTGCTACCAACTCCAGTAGCAGCCTGAAAGAAGCCTAATGCATAAAAGTTCATGGATAAATGGTCATCTTCACAACCATTGGCAATGTGATCCTTGTCCTGCTCTCTGCTTGGAGTTGTGGATGCAGCTACCAGTAGATTTCAGTGATGCCTTCCTTAGTAAAGCAAAGACATCGCAAACAGTGGTTTTCACTGAGGTTTAGGTCGGAGAATTGCTCCCTGAAAACCCTGTGTGAAATATGGTGTCCTACTGAGAACATTTCTTTCCCTCCTCCTCCCTCTTCCCACAGCTCATTCCGCTCTGTACGACTCCTTCTCATTCTTCCAGTTACTTTCAGTTCCAAGGGGAATGTCCAGCACATCCATTTCTGTGAACAACTGCTTTGTGCAGAAGCCCTGAAGTCAGAACAAGTTCCTTCAGCACTTGCTATCCTATTTCCTATAGGCCTTTCTGAAATAATTAAGGAAAGTGTCAAAAATGTCGAACTGCTGTAACAGTCAGAAGAAACCAAAATGAACCTGTACGCATTTGGTGATCCCTTTACAAAGCATGGATGAAGGGTCCTTCATGCTTCTTAATGAGACCAGCTGTATGATCTATGCCCAGAGTCTGCAGACACCATTTTGTATCTCTAACAGCATTTGTCGAAGCCAATAAAACAAGCAGCATCAAGCCCAGTTCTTATACGAGTATTTTTTTGGTTTTTCTTTTCCTGGGAGATTGGACAAACTTGGTTTCTTTTCACTTGAATGTCAGAGGCTGAGGGGTGACTTGATAGAAGCTTACAAAATTATGAGAGGCATGGATAGAATGGATTGTTGGAGCTTTTTTCCCCAGGGTAGAAATCTCAATTATTAGAGAACATAGGTTTAAGGTAAAGGAGGGAAAGTTTAAAGGAGATGTGAGAGGCAAGTTTTTTTTTTACACAGAGGGTGGTAAGTGCCCGGAATGCACTGTCAGAAGTGGTAGAAGCAAATACAATAGCAACATTTAAGAGGCATCTTGACAGATACATGAATAGGTAGGGAATAGAGGGATATGGATATGGGTCTTTAGTTTAGAAGGGCATCATGTGCCAGTGCAGACTCGGTGGGTTGAAGAGCCTGTTCCTGTGCTGCACTCTCCTTTATCTTTGATAGTAACACCAGCCTATTTCCAGGCCTCCAGCTGAGCAGCCTCTTTGGGGCAAATGCTCGGTGCCTGTTTGATACTCATTATTATTCACTTTGGAGATATAAATGAGATAAATGGAGTCTTTGCATTGACAGAGACCACTTTGCTACAGGAACAGGTGTCCAACCAATTCACTTCACCCAGCAGAATCAACAATCTCGATCTCTAGCAACACAATCTGATCACTACCCCATAAAAAATTACTGCTGCAGATAATACTGAAGGGAGTTTTTGCTTAAAACAAGCAGGAGCAAGAAATGAAGGCAGTTTGAAATTGGTTAAGGTGAAGAGCTACTTGAAAGGATGCTTTAGTTTTGAAGAGTTTAGCCCTCTGTCTGTGCAGCCTCTGTCAATACCTGAATTCATCTGCAATCTTCCCAAAGGCAGACACTTCAGAGCATACCAAAGCAATCAGTGAACAAAGTCATCATCCATCTATAACTCTGTAAGGTAGCTAAGGATCAATTTTGCACTGACAAATCTTGACCAAACACCAGCAAAGGACTGGATAGGCAAGAGTTCTTTTGTCGGTGTGTGTGAAATGGGAAGAAAAACTTAAAGGTAAACCTGCTCTCCAAATTAACCATCCAAAAATCCAATTATAAAACTTTCCATTGCCTGTTTATTAACTGCAAATGATGATGCAAAGGCAAAGTATCTGTCTCTGGATCAAAGAAATCGAAGAAGTTCCTATGTAAATCAGTATAGATTGTAAGCCTGTCTATACTGATTTAAATAGGAACAGGAGTAGGTCATTCATCCCTCTAGCCTGTGTTATGGCTGGTAAGGACACCTGCCAGGATTCAGCCATTCTTTCTACATCCTGATTTATTGTAACAGGGTTTTTGAAATTTATAAGCATGAAGGCTGTACTTAACCATTTACAGCTGATTGCTCAGAATTCAGTCTGACAGGGTTTCTTATGTTTAACCACAAGGAGGGGTAAGTGTTTATGGTGGTAAAACTCACACAGATACGACTATAACGATATGTTTAAAGGTAACCCGGAGCCCGAACCCCACACACACACGCGCGCACGCACGCACACACGCACACTACAATTGACAATGGTTTCATGGTCTTCGGTAGACTTTTAATTCCAATTTTTTATAGAATTCAAATTTCACCATCTGCCGCGGTGGGATTCGAACCCAGGTTCCCGGGGCATTACCCTGGGCACACGCTCGCAGTGACCTAACTGTAACATGGAAATGAATTTAGAAAGATAATCTTTCATACCAAAGAAGCACTGTAAAGCGTGTTTGTCCTCGGGGACGGATCTCCGTCTTATAGCTGTTATCTTGTCTGGATCGGACTTTACACCATTGGTAAGTGACTCACATAGGGAACTAGACCCACACAGGGAACTGAGTTAATCTGAATCTGCAGTTAGTAGGGCTAAGCTTCAGAGTTCCTGACTCTGTCGAGCACAAGACATAGTACAAGGCATAGTACAATCCCATACCAGGATGTCATTGATTATGATTTCAAAGGGTTAGAAATCTTAGAAACCCTACAGCACAGAAAGAGGCCATTCGGCCCATCGAGTCTGCACCGACCACAATCCCACCCAGGCCCTACCCCCATATCCCTACATATTTACCCACTAATCCCTCTAACCTACACATCCCAGGACACTAAGGGCAATTTTAGCATGGCCAATCAACCTAATCCGCACATCTTTGGACTGCAAAGAGCAGCTCCCTGTACTACTGGGAAACCTTATTGCCAGTGGAGATCCCATAGGGCATATGAAGCAAACGATACCTGCCTACTAGAGACATGAATGTGGTAAGTTTAGTAGATTTTTCATTTAACAGAATCTGCCAGAACCCACATTTCACATCCAGGATTCTGAAAACCTTGGCATTTGGCATGTCTGCTATCACACTATGACTGTCTTCATAGATGTGCAGGTTAGGTCATTTGGCCATGCTATATTGTCCCTTTGTATCCCAGGATGTCTAAGTTAGGGGGATTATTGTCGGAGAGTTGGTGCAGACTCGATGGGCTGAATGATGAGGTCTGAGCACCAAGAGTAAACTGGTTCAATGCAAATCCTGACCTTACCATTTTTCTTTACTGCAGCCACAATTGCTAAAACCCATTTTGTGGCATCATCTATGGGAGTTATAACACCCAGTGACACCCTGTTGTTATCAGATGGCCCAGCGACAACACCACTATGCCACTGTCACCCCTTTGTTGTATTTATTTTTTTCAGGATGTGGGGATTTCTGGCCCAGCCAGCGATGAGTATCATCAGCACATTAATCGCTTTCTGCTTCATAGCTATTGGTTCACTTCTCAGAGCACACATTGTTGGTGGCGCCGAGTCATCTAGTCTCATGTGCTGTAGCTTACCAGTGACATCACTGTCGAAGAGATCTTTGTAAACTATCACTTCTGGGGCTGGTGTTGCAGAGCGTGTACGTCTGGACCAAATTGGATGAGCCCCAGTGTGATGCTGTCCTGAAGACTTAACAATGGCCCAACATTCTGGTCAACTATATGAAACTTGAAGCTGCCCTGTGTGCAGTGGAGAATGACCACATCACCATCTGTGCAGATGGTTTGTCTGCCATAAGCCACGAGGTTCACCCAGGTACTGGGGTCCAGTTCTTCATATGGGTTTAGTTTTAGTAGCATTCGGCTGGGCCATACATTACACTTTGCACCAATGTTAATCTTTATCTTCAGTTTTGGATTGCTGCAAATTATGTTGAGGAAGGTGAAAATCTCACCCTTTTCTGTGACAGTGTCGACACTCTCACGGTAGCGTGTTGTTGGAAGTCCAGTAGTTTGGTTACTCTGGTTGAGCTCCAGTTCATTCACCTTGCTGCTCTTAACCTTGGAGGACTGTCCGGCTGCAATGATGCTGGTAGCAAAAGAAGGCTGCTGTTTTAATCTGCATTTTGTGAAATGATTCCACTTGCCACATTTATTGCAGCATTTAACATATGCCAAACATGCCGCTTTGTTCTGAGGGTGATGGCTGCCACATGAGGGACAAGACATGACCTGTACTATGAAAACTTTTATTTCCTGCCGAGCCACCTTGCTGGTTTTTTTCAGACTGTTTGTTCAACGTGCAAATCCTGTGTAGTGTTAAATCTTTCTCTCACAGCAGCTACTTGCAGACTGAGTCACTGTGAACCTCATAGACTATTCGATCCCTGATTAACTCATAGGTAAGGGTGCCAAACACAAGTTTACTTTGCTAAGATTTTCAAAGTTGTTGTATGTGATTGTATCAATTCGTCCGATCATTGGTTTGTAGAATTAAATACATGCCTATTGAATATTAGGATATTTGCTTATTGATTAAGAGGAAGAGAGAGTTGTATGAAATGTACAGGCAGCAAGGAACAGATCAGATGCTCGGAGTATAAAAAGTGCAAGAAGCTACTTAAGAGGGAAATCAGGAGGGCTAAAAGAAGACATGAGGTTGCTTTGGCAGACAGAGTGAAGGAAAATCCAAAGAGCTTCGATAGGTATGTTAGGAGCAAAAGGATAGTGAGGGATAAACTTGATCCTCTTGAAGACCAGAGTGGTAGACTGTGTATGGAACCAAAAGAGATGGGGGAGATACTAAATGGTTTTTTTGCAAACGTATTTACTGAGGAAATGGGCATGGAGTCTACGGAAATAGGGCAGACAGATAGGGAAGTCATGGAACGTTTACAGATTAAAGGGGAGGAGGTGCTTGCTGTCTTGAGGCAAATCAGAGTGAGTAAATCCCCAGGACCGAACAGGGTATTCCCATGGACCTTGAGGGAAGCTAGTGTTGAACTTGCAGGGGCCCTGGCAGACATATTTAAAATGTCAGTATTCATGTGGGAGGTGCCGGATGATTGGAGGGTGGCTCATGTTGTTCCGTTGTATAAAAAAGGTTTCAATAGAAATCCGGGAAATTATAGGCCAGTAAGTTTGACGTCGGTGGTGGGCAAGTTGTTGGAAGGTGTGATAAGGGACAGGATCTACAAATATTTGGATAGACAGGGACTTATTAGGGAGAGTCAACATGGCTTTGTGCGTGGTAGGTCATGTTTGACCAATCTATTAGAGTTTTTTGAGGAGGTTACCAGGAAAGTGGATGAAGGGAAGGCAGTGGATGTTGTCTACCTGGATTTCAGCAAGGCCTTTGACAAGGTCCCTCATGGGAGGTGAGTTAGGAAGGTTCAGCCGCTGGGTATACATGGGGAGGTAGTAAATTGGATTAGACACTGGCTCAATGGAAGAAGCCAGAGAGTGGTTGTGGAGGATTGCTTCTCTGAGTGGAGGCCTGTGACTAGTGGTGTGCCGCAGGGATCAGTGTTGGGTCCATTGTTGTTTGTCATCTATATCAATGATCTGGATGATAATGTGGTAAATTGGATCAGCAAATTTGCTGATGATACAAAGATTGGAGATGCAGTGGGGAAGGTTTTCAAAACTTGCAGAGGGATTTGGACCAACTAGAAAAATGGGCTGTAAATTGGCAAATGGAATTTAACGCAGACAAGTGTGAGGTTTGGAATTTGGAAGGACAAACCAAAGTAGAACGTACCGGGTAAATGGTAGGACTCTGAAGAGTGCAGTTGAACAGAGGGATCTGGGAACACAGGTACAGAATTGCCTAAAAGTGACGTCACAGGTGGATAGGGTCGTAAAGAGTGCCTTTGGTACATTGGCCTTTATAAATCGGAGTATCGAGTATAAAAGTTGGAGTGTTATGGTAAGGTTATATAATGATGTGGAGATGCCGGCGTTGGACTGGGGTAAACACAGTAAGAAGTTTAACAACACCAGGTTAAAGTCCAACAGGTTTATTTGGTAGCAAAAGCCACACAAGCTTTCGGAGCTGCAAGCCCCTTCTTCAGGTGAGTGGGAATTCTGTTCACAAACAGAGCATATAAAGACACAGACTCAATTTACATGAATAATGGTTGGAATGCGAATACTTACAACTAATCAAGTCTTTAAGAAACAAAACAACGTGAGTGGAGAGAGCATCAAGACAGGCTAAAAAGATGTGTATTGTCTCCAGACAAGACAGCCAGTGAAACTCTGTGGGGGTTACAGATAGTGTGACATGAACCCAATATCCCGGTTGAGGCCGTCCTCGTGTGTGCGGAACTTGGCTATCAGTTTCTGCTCAGCGACTCTGCGCCGTCGTGTGTCGCGAAGGCCGCCTTGGAGAACGCTTACCCGAATATCAGAGGCATGCCCGGCAGAATGCCCGGCATTCGGCCTCTGATATTCGGGTAAGCGTTCTCCAAGGCAGCCTTCGCGACACACGACAGCGCAGAGTCGCTGAGCAGAAACTGATAGCCAAGTTCCGCACACACGAGGACGGCCTCAACCGGGATATTGGGTTCATGTCACACTATCTGTAACCCCCACAGAGTTTCACTGGCTGTCTTGTCTGGAGACAATACACATCTTTTTAGCCTGTCTTGATGCTCTCTCCACTCACGTTGTTTTGTTTCTTAAAGACTTGATTAGTTGTAAGTATTCGCATTCCAACCATTATTCATGTAAATTGAGTCTGTGTCTTTATATGCTCTGTTTGTGAACAGAATTCCCACTCACCTGAAGAAGGGGCTTGCAGCTCCGAAAGCTTGTGTGGCTTTTGCTACCAAATAAACCTGTTGGACTTTAACCTGGTGTTGTTAAACTTCTTACAAGGTTATATAAGGCATTGGTGAGGCCGAATTTAGAGTATTGTGTACAGTTTTGGTCACCTAGTTACAGGAAGGATGTAAATAAGGTTGAAAGAGTGCAGAGAAGGTTCACAAGGATGTTGCTGGGACTTGAGAAGCTGAGTTACAGAGATTGAATAGGTTCGGACTTTATTCCCTGGAGCGTAGAAGAATGAGGGGAGATTTGATAGAGGTGTATAAGATTTTGATGGGTATAGATAGAGTGAATGCAAGCAGGCTTTTTCCACTGAGGCTAGGGGAGACAAATACCAGAGGGCATGGGTTAAGGGTGAAAGGAGAAATGTTTAAAGGGAATTTTGCCGGGGGGGCTTCTTCACGCAGAGAGTGGTGGGAGTGTGGAATGAGCTGCTGGATAAGGTGGTAAATGCGGGGTCACTTTTAACATTTAAGAAAAACGTGGACGGGTTCATGGATGAGAGGGGTGTGGAGAGATATGGTCCAAGTGCAGGTCAGTGGGACTAGGCAAAAAATGGTTCGGCACAGACAAGAAGGGCCAAAAGGCCTGTTTCTGAGCTGTAATTTTCTATGGTTCTATGGTTCTATTATGTTCTTCACTGGCAGGCAAATGTTTCCAAACTGTTTAAAAATTATTTTGGGGCCCTCCTTCTCCTCCTCTATTTGAAAGACAAATGATTCAAACTCCATGATAGCCTCAGGCCACTAGATTTAGTAAGGCGCATGCTTATACCTTTTTTTGGTTCATCCAATAGTCTAAGTACCGCAATACATACACCACTTCTTTTACAAACTTGGCCCAGTTGTCCACAATATTTCCATTGAATATGAATGGGTCAATACAGCAAGGTCCTTGTGCCATACTACCAACTCCTGACACCTTGTACAAGTTCTGGGTTCCCCAAGACTTCGCCCAAGGACTTATAAACAAATAATAGTTGATACACTAGTCTGAGCAGCTCTTACATGCTACTCTGTCCGCAATCCAGGGAGAATTCCCCTGCTTCCGTCATGTAACCTCTTCAGTCACGTATCATCATGTGATGACCCGATCTACACATAGAACAGAAGATGTGAGATCCCTCTGTAGAGCACCGGAATAGTCAAATCTGGAGGTGACAGAAGCATGGATGATGATTTTCAGTAGCAGCTAGGCTGAGGCAGGGAAGGAAACTACCAATTATGGAGCTAGAAGTAGGCTTTGTGATGGAGAAGATAGAGTTTTAGGTTAAATTGGAAGGCGAGCCTGTGAGCAGTGGAAAAGTGAGCAATTAGATGAATTGGCCATGCTAAATTGCCCCTTAGTGCCAGGTGGATTAGCTAGGGTAAATGCATGTAGTTATGGGGATAGGGTCTGGGTGGGATTGTGGTCAGTGCAGACTCGATGGGTCAAAATGGTCTCCTTCTGCATTGTAGGGATTCTATGTTTCAGTGGCCGAGAAGAAGGATGGAATTGCAGGGAAGGTAGAGAGCTTGTGAATGGATTGAGTCTTCCCAATGTTTACCTTGGAGAAAATTGCAGATCATTCAAGAATGGATATTGGACAAGTAGTCTGAAAGTACAGAGGGGTGGAGAATCAAAAGAGATAATGGAGGAGCAGAGTTGCATCTCTACCGCCTAATTAAGGAAATTGACCCAATATATTCAGGTGATGTTGTCAAAGGAAAAGCATATGCTCGGAAAAGGCGACGAGGGCAGGGGAACTCCAAAATTAACAGTGATGGGGTGGAAGCGAAGCCAGAAATTGTTCTGGCTGTGTCCAGGAAAGAGATAGTGTTTAAAGAAGTTGAGCTAGTTCTGATAGTTAAAACAGCTGTGCAGCAGATGTGAGGATTGGGACCAAAACAAGGAAAAGGGCATGGATAAATAGAAACAATCTGTATAGGGTTGTTAGAAGAGCCAATCACTTTACAACCTGGTGTCCCATTTCCTAACCCTGATCACCATTCTCCAGTTCTATAACTTTACTCCTGACCCTTGCATTCCATTCCATGGCCCTGTGCCATGACCATGAGCAGCTATACAATGTTCTTAACACCTAGCTCCACTTCGCGGCACCTGTTCCCCGTTCTATGGCACCTATATCCATTTCTCAGCCCCTGCACCCCAATTCCTCAGTAACTCTCCCCTGGCCTTCTGGTCTAAATCTTCTCCAATCTGATGCAAGTACTCACGTGATGGCCTCAATCCCTTGTTGCTAGGGCTCAGACATACACAGTGCTGGAACATCCTGTTACACATTGCGTACAGCCTGAGCTATCATCAGTTACAAGGAGCCTGACTCAAGGCACCTGCCAAGATGTGTTGATGTGGTGGTTATCGGTGATTTGAACAGCAGTCAAGCACCTCAATGGCTTCTGTAAGAAATTGCTGGTCACAGCATGAGACTGGACTGCGGTCCAAGCAATGGCTACTGGGATAATACCTGAACAGTAGCAACACAGGGGGTTAATTTGTTTCATTCGCTCCCCAGACGGTTAGAAGGATCACAACGCATGATTAGCTCATGCTGATTGAGTGGTGTGCAGGCAGCGCAGCAATTAAAGCTGTCTGCTAATTGTAATGATTTCTTCCCGCAGTCACTGCTTCCTGCAGTTCATTGGCTGTATGCATCAGCAGGAGGCCCAATATCATTAAGAACCTGTATTTCTTAAAGCTAGCTGGCACCTCTCAAAGGAAAGGTGCATTGTGACTGTAGGGTATGCTGAGAGCTATTCTACAACTGAATCTTCCTTGGGAAAGACAGCAAATGTCAAATTATGGGACAGTGCTGCCCCCACCCCCACCACTCCCCTTCTGCCCACCCCCCACCCCTGTATTTGTCTGCACTCAAGGTCTTGGTGAAGGAGATAGAGCTACAATACTGGCATTAAGCCAGCAAAGTGGAAAATTGCCCACATATTTGCTATTCACAGAAAGCAGGACAAATCAAATCTTGTCAATTACTGCCCCATCAGTCTATTCTCAATCATCAGTAAAGTGATGGAAGGGGTGATCAATAGTGCTATCAGGCTGCACTTACTCAGCAATAACCTGCTCATTGATACTCAGTTTGAGTTCCACCAGGGTAAGTCAGCTCCTGACTTCATTACAGCCTTGGTTCAAACATGAACTGTAGTGGGTAAATTGTTGGAAAGTATTTTGAGAGACAAGATCTACAGGCATTTAGAGATGCAAGGACTGATTAGGGATAGTCAGCATGGCTTTGTGAGTGGAAAATCATGTCTCACAAATTTAATTGTTTTTGAAGGTGTCACCAAGAAGGTGGATGAGGGTAGTGCAGTTGATGTTATTTAGCAAAGCCTTTGACAAGGTACCGCATGGTAGGTTGTTGCATAAAGTTGAATCTCACGGGATCCGGGGTGAGGTATCTAAATGGATACAAAATTGGCTTCTTGACAGAAGCCAGAGAGTGGTTGTAGAGAGTTGTTTTTCAAACTGGAGGCCTGTGACCAGCGGTGTGCCTCAGGGATCAGTGCTGGGCCCACTGTTATTTGTCATTTATATTAATGATTTGGATGAGAATATAGGGGGCATGGTTAGTAAGTTTGCAGATGACACCAAGATTGGTGGCATGGTGGACAGTGAGGAAGGTTATCTCCAATTGCAGCGGGATCTTGATCAATTGGGCCAGTGAGCTGACGAATGGCAGATGGAGTTTAATTTAGACAAATGCGAGGTAATGCATTTTGGTAGATTGAACCAGGGCAGGACTTACTTAGTTAATGGTGGGGCACTGGGGAGAGTTACAGAACAAAGAGATCTAGGGGTACATGTTCATAGATCCTTGAAAGTGGAGTCACAGGTGGACAGAGTGGTGAAGAAGGCATTCGGCATGCTTGGTTTCATCGGTCAGAACATTGAATATAGGAGTTGGAATGTCTTGTTGAAGTTGTACAAGACATTGGTAAGGCCACACTTGGAATACTGCAATTCTGGTCACCCTATTATAGAAAGGATATTATTAAACTAGAAAGAGTGCAGAAAAAATTTACTAGGATGCTACCGGGACTTGATGGATTGAGTTATAAGGAGAGGCTGAATAGACTCTGGAGCGTAGGAGGCTGAGGGGTGACCTTATAGAGGTCTATAAAATAATGAGGGGCATAGACAAGGTAGATAGTCAATATCTTTTCCCAAAGGTAGGTGAGTCTAAAACTAGAGGGCATAGGTTTAAGGTGAGAGGGGAGAGATATAAAAGTATCCAGAGGGGCAATTTTTTCACACAGAGGATGGTAAGTGTCTGGAACAAGCTGCCAGAGGTAGTAGTGTAGGCGGGTACAATTTTATCTTTTAAAAAGCATTTAGATAGTTACATGGGTATAGAGGGATATGGGCCAAATGCGGGCAATTGGATTAGCTTAGGGGTTTTAAAAAAAAGGGCGGCATGGACAATTTGGGCCGAAGGGCCTGTTTCTATGCTGTAAACTTCTATGACTCGAACCTCTATGATCTCTATGAACAAAAAAGCTGAATGCCAGAGGTGAGGTGAGAGTAATTCCCATTGACATCAAGGCAGCATTTGACCAAATGCGGCATTAAGGGGCCCTAGCAAAACAGGGATTGGGGGAAAACGCTCCAATGGTTGGAGTCATACCTGGCACAAAGGAAGATGGTTGCGGTTATTGGAGGTCAATCATTTCAGCTGCAGAACATCGCTACAGGAGTCCCTCAGGATAGTGTCCTAGGCCCAACCATCTTCAGCTGCTTCACCAATGACCTTCCTTCCATCATAAGGTCAGAAGTGGGGAGGTTTGCTGATGACTGCACAATGTTCTGCACCATTCACGACTCCTCAGATACTGAAGCAGTCCATGCCCAAATTCAGAAAGACCTGGACAATATCTAGGCTTTGGCTGGCAAGTGCCTAGTAACATTTGCACCACAAAAGGGCCAGACAACGGCTATTTCAAACAAGAGAGAAAATCTAACCATCTGCACTTGACATTCAATGATATTGTGATCACTCAATCACCTAATATCCTGGAGTGAGAAACCTACCTCCTGACTCCCCAGAAGTGTAATGAAGTATTCTACACTTGCCTAGATGAACTCCAACAACAATCAAGAAACTTGATACCAGCCAGGGCAAAGCAGCCCGCATGATTGACACCTCATCCACCACCTTAAAAATTCATTTCATCCATCACTGACGGCACAGCGACAGAAATGTATACCATATACAAATGGACTACAACAACTTTACAAAGACTCTTCAACAGCATCTTGACATACTATCACCCCACACCAATACCCCACAGCTCCGACACACTGGCAGCTGAACAACCACCACAGCCACATCAGTGAAACCAAATGCACAGCACTCTTTGACACTCTTCCTCTTCTTTTACTGGAGAAAGAGTCTCACAATCAAATAGAGTGGATACAGAGAGAACCTTCCCTCTTGTGGGGAAGAGCATAACTAAAGGCCATCAACATAAGATAGTCACCAAAAAATCCAATGGGGAATGCAGAAGAAACAACTTCGCCCAAAGAGTGGTGAGAACGTAGAACTCACCAATAATTAATAATATTTTAAAGCGAAGCTAAACAAGCACATGAGGGAGAAGGGAATAGAAAATTATGATGCGAGATTTGGATGAGGAAAGATGGGCAGAGACTCAGGTGGAGCATAAGCACCAGCGTGGACTGATTGGGCTGAAAAACCTGTTGTGTCATATATCCTATATACAATAAAGGTCTATGGTGTCCTATATATTTTATACATATAAAGGCCTATGATACCCTACATATGTATATATAAGGACCCATTGTGCCATATATCCTATGTGTATTGGACAAAAGCTGAGACTACATTTCTTTTTTCTTGCCTTTATACAGACCAGGGTGAATGACACGAGTGAGAAATCAGTGGGGAGAAAATTAGGGCGACAAATTAGTGATGCTCATGGGACAATGGGATGCAGCTATATTCAACCCATCCCTCTTGAATCATAGATTGATTCAGTACAGAAGGAAGACATTTGGCATATGTTCATTTATATAATAGCTCTGTTTTAGTCTATCTTCACACCCACACATTATTTTTACTCTTTGTGGAATAATAGGGAAGTGGTGGAAGGATTGGCGAGCTGACAATCAGCCCATTGAACCTCATTGTGGACACTCCGCCCATGGCCAACAAGTCTCGGTGTTGGACTCAAACTCAAAGCATTACCACTGTGTCAAAGAGCTCCTGGGATATATACAGGAAAACACACAATAGCACTTCAGACACTGTAGCAAAGAATATTAGGAGATGCTTGGTCAAAGAAGTGAGTTTTAAGAAGGTCGTAAAAGGGAAAGGTTCAGAAGCAAGAGATTTATCAAGAGTATTCTAAACCATGAGGCCCAGGCAGTTTTTTTAAAAATGTGGGCATTGCTGGCTCAGCCAGCATTGATTGTCTAATCCAAATTGCCCTTGAGAAGATGGTGATGAGCTGCCTTTTTGAACTGCTATGGCCCCCAAGGTGTAGGTACACCCACAGTTCTGATAGAGAGGAAGTTCCAGGATTTTGAGCCAGTGACAGTGAGGGCAATGCCGGGTGGTTCATCCACTTTCATCCCTTTTTGTTCCATTTGTAGCAGTTGAATACAATTGAGTATCTTGCTAGGCCATTTTGGAGGGCATTCAAGAATCAACCACATTCCTGTGGATCTCGAGTCAGATGTAAGCCAGACCAGGTGAGGATGGCAGATTTCCTTCCCCAAAGGACATTAGTGAACCAATGGTCATAGTTAGGCTTCTAATATCTGCTTTGCTGGGATTTGAAGCCGGGTCCCCAGAACTTTACCTGGGTCTCTGGATTACAAGTGAAAATCCCACTAAGTCACCACCTCCACAACTGCTGAAGACACAGCCTCACTGATCAAAAGGCCAGAGTTGCAGGAAAGGAATGTTTGGGGGGTTTGGTTGTAGGGCTGGAGGAGCCTAGGGCAAGGGGAAAGGTCAGAAAGACATTGAACTACAAAACTGAAGATTTTAACTATAGGGTATGTGTCGAGCAGGAGCTAAATGAGGGTCAGTGAACACAGGGGTACTAGGTGAATGGAACCAGACATAGAGTAGCATAGAAGCAGCAGAGTCATGTTCTTGTATTATTCTTTCATGGGATGTGGGTGTCACTGACAAGGCCAGCATTTGTTGCCCATCTTTAATTGCCCTTGAATGGAGTGACTTGAGAGGCCATTTCAGAGTGTATTTCAGTCAACCACATTACTGTAGATCTGGGATCGCATGTAGGCCAAACCAGGTAAGGATGGCAGAATTCCTTCCCGAAAGGATGTTAGTGAACAAGATGGATTTTACAATAATTGACGATAGCTTCATGGTCACCATTACTGTGACTAGTTTTCAATTCCTGACTTAATTAAATTTAAATTCCACCAGCTGCCATGGTGGGATTTGAACCCATGTCCCCAAAGCTTTAGCCTGGATTAGTAGTCCAGTGACTTTGATTTGATTTGATTTGATTTATTATTGTCACATGTATTAGCATACAGTGAAAAGTATTGTTTCTTGCGCGCTGTACAGACTGTTGTGGGAAAATCACCACTCGGAGTCAGACTTAAAGATTCAACATGCAGTTTATTCGGACAAAGCTTTGGGAGAAGCGCTGGGCACTCCGCAGTGCAGGCAGTCACCTTCTCAACTTTTCAATGGCAGTTGAGCATCTTTTATACAATTTCAAATAAAGATCAAGTATGGGCATTAGCCGTTAGCACATCGTTAAATGTTGAGTAGACAAGTACGGACATCGGCAGTTAGCACATCGTTATACATAGACAAGGACGGACATTGGCGGTTATCACATCGTTATACATAGATTAGATACATTTATGCATTTATATCCTCCATCAATGACTGATCTCGTTATCAAATTTCTTTGTTTTGGGTCTGCTTTTATCTCAAGTTAAAGTGCCTCAAGGTCTGATCTATTTCCTGCAGTAATTTAGACACTAACAGGTTTTAACACTTTGTGTAATGTCTGTGCCCAAGTCAGCGCATCTTAATGTCTTTTCCCAGAGTCCATTTTGTGCCAGGTAACCATTTTGTGTCCTTTAATTTTGATTTCACTCCAACACAGACAATACATACCGTTCATAGAGAAGGAAACGAGAAAGTGCAGAATGTAGTGTTACAGCCATAGCTAGGGTGTAGAGAAAGATCAACTTAATGCAAGCTAAGTCCATTCAAAAGTCTGACAGCAGCAGGGAAGAAGCTGTTCTTGAGTCGGTTGGTACGTGACCTCAGACTTTCGTATCTTTTTCCCGAAGGAAGAAGGTGGAAGAGAGAATGTCCGGGGTGCGTGGGGTCCTTAATTATGCTGGCTGCTTTGCCGAGACAGCGGGAAGAGTAGACAGAATCAATGGATGGGAGGCTGGTTTGCGTGATGGATTGGGCTACATTAATGACCTTTTGTAGTTCCTTGCAGTCTTGGGCAGAGCAGGAGCCATACCAAGCTGTGATACAATCAGAAAGAATGCTTTCTATGGTGCATCTGTAAAAGTTGGTGAGAGTGGTAGCTGACATGCTAAATTTCCTTAGTCTTCTGAGAAAGTAGAGGCGTTGGTGGGCTTTCTTAACTTGTGTCGGCATGGGGGGAGCAGGACAGGTTATTGGTGATTTGGACACCTGAAAACTTGAAGCTCTCGACCCTTTCTACTTCATCCCTGTTGATGTAGACAGGGGCATGTTCTCCTTTAAGCTTCCTGAAGTCAATGACAATCTCCTTTGTTTTAGTGACATTACCACTATGACGCTGCCTCCCCCTTTCCTGCCTTGCTGTGTGAGTTGAATGTAATGGAGGGGTGGCTCAGGAGAGCACTGGGACAGTTGATTCTGATAGTGAGAAATGAGGGTTTCAGCAGCTGATGGACTGAGAATTCATATGCTAAATTTTATTTCTTTAGCCCTCAGTGCTCTGGAAGATTGATTTAAACCCAAATGCATCCTCTAATGACCTCTTCCTCCCACACACTGCACCATCTCCTTACCCCAACACAGTTCATCTTCCTCCACTCATTTTGGGCCTGTAATGTTACACTCCTTCCTTGATCATTGATCATGGCTGCGTACATTACATGTGCTCTTCACTCAGTCTGTGTTACGTCACAGCAAATCAACTCGGAGAGTGATAGGTAGGAACACTTGTCAATGAACTTATCAGTGGACCAGGGCTCATATTCTCAATTGAACTGCAGCTGCAGAGTGTGAAGAGATATGTCCAATATGGTGCAAAATATAAGTCCCCACATTCTATCCTTCGTTTTGTAAAATAGTTTGATTTTAAGTCATCTTTAATGGTTAAATAGTAAAATCTACTGCAATTTAAGAAGCAGAGAAGTAGATTGCCAGCTAAGATGTCTTGAGACACCAAACTCAGGCAGCATGGTGGCACCGTGTTTAGCGCAGGTTTGATTCCACCCTTGGATGACCATCTGTGTGGGTTTCCTCCGGGTGGTTCGGTTTCCTCCCACAGTCCAAAGATGTGTGGGTTAGGTGGATTAGCCATGGTAAATGTACGGGATTACAGGGATATGGAGGGGGAAAGGGCCTGGGTGGGATGCTCCTCCGGAGAGGCAGTGCAGACTCAGACAGTGCAGTCAGGGAATTAAGGGTTATGGGGAGTGGGCGGGTAAGTGGAACTAAACCACTATTAGATCAGCCATGATCTTATTGAATGGCGGGGCGGGCTCGAGGGGCTAGATGGCCTACTCCTGCTCCTATTTCTTATGTTCTTATGTAGACTCAATGGGCTGGATGATTTCTCTCTACCATGTAGTGATTCTATGATTCTAATATCCCTGACAGAAAGGATGAGAGTCACTTTCAACATCACCACCTGGTCAGTGATCCAGAGGAACAGGCACATTAGAGATCCTGTTGTATATTTGGATTATTTCATTTTTGTCAGAGCAATGCAAAGATAACCCTAGTTTCGAAAGTGTGCAATAGGTTTCGGTTACAGTGCTTTAATATATCTTTGTGGTCACAAAATATCTTCAACATGCTTATCCCAGCTCTAAGTTCCAATGGCTTCTGTTTACTTTACTCTCAGTCCACACCCTGGCTTCGCCCATCAAGCACAGTGAGCATAGATCAGTTACCAGACTCACATAATCAAGCACAAAGTAATTGGACAATGCAACACTATAGAACCCAACTGATTTTCACTCAACCAATGAAGAAAAATTATTCTTACAAACCCCAACAGAAACGTTGGTCATAGTGACAAATTCACTTTGTCAGGAGTAAATTTATTTCATTCATCAACATTTTGCTGCACAGAAGGACATCTAACTCATATCTGGTTGGGTAAGAAAGGAAGCCATATGTTGGGTATTCCTGCTTCATATGCCCAAAGTGGAAGTATGATGGAAATCCTGTTTGTCGTACCTAAATAGGGTTTCCATTGCACATCTTAAATGTGCAAATAAACTGCAGACAAATAAAGATTTGGACAATATTGTGGCTGGAATATTCTGTTCAAAATCCAGACACCCAGACTTCAGGAAGGATGTCAACTGAGATGGTGTAGAAGAGTTTTACTAGAATGGTAATCGGGGTGAGGGACTTCATTCATGTGGAGTAACTGGCAAAGCTCTTGGAAGACAAACAGGCAGAAGGTTAGGTAACCAGAGGAGACAGATTGTAGGTGATTGGCAAAAAAAAATGATGCCACATGAAGAAATATGTTTTGCAACAGGGAGTTGTGATGTGGAGTCGAATGCCTGAAAGGGTTTGAAAGATCCCACAGTAATTTTCAAAAATGAATTGCATAAATAATTAAAGAAAGAACATTTCTAGACTTTGGGGAAAAAGCAGGGCAATGGAACTATTTGGATAGGTGCATCGAAGGGTGGCACAAGGAGAATGGACCAAATGGCCTCCTTCTATGCACTATCATTCTATGCTTCTGTGGGCTGCAGTGAGAAGCAGCAGCACACCCAAGGAAATTCCGAGAGATAGTAGTATTTTCCCAATGCAAATTGATCACGATTATAACATTGCGCTTTGTCTCCTTAGCCAATGGAAAGAATCCCATAGGCCAAGTTTGTTACGTGCTTACTGCTACATCAGGGAAACCCAAAAGGCTGCAAACAGATTTGAATCCCATTCATTTATCTAGATCGCAAATAGCCATCATTGACCATGTCAGTGAACTAACACACAGCATACTGCATGGTCCACCTACACTCTCTCTATCATATTCCAAATCCACTTTACTGGATTTTCCATGCTATCCCCTTCCTTGGCTGTCCTGCTGTAACTTTTGTTTCTCCCAATTCCATCTTTATCACCTTCTTTTAGCCTGGCACCATCAGCATTGTTGATTCATTATCTCCTCGCCACCACCCAATTACAGATTTCCATATATTTTTCCTTTCTTGCCCCCACCCCAAATCCCCTGACTATTACCTGATTAAAAACTGTCCATCTGTAACATCCCCAGTTCTGATAAAAAGCTGATGTTAAGAGTAAATGAATGAGCTTTCAATGGATTAAAATCAGACCTGTAAACTCTCATTTTCTCTGTTCCCCTCTCCACAGATGTGAGAGACCTGCTGAATGGATCTGGTATTTTCTGTTTCTGTTTCAGATTTCCAGCGTCTGCAGTTTATTTGCTTTTAGCTAGGTTGTTTTGAAGAAAGATTAACCCAGCAATGAAGTAACAAAACTGAGATCAGTTCTTTCCAAAGCTCCGTTCAAGGAGGATGTGAGACTTAAGCACTGAATAGTAACTGTGTTACATTAGACTTCACAGGCTCACAAACTCCTTGTGTTCACAGTCTATAATTTAAATGAGTTTGCTGTCTCGTGTTTTACAGCATCATTGTCATCTATATGTCATACTGAGAGGCGCAGGCAACCATGCCCTTGCAAACTTTCCAATTGTAAAACAGTGGATGACCTAGTTACTTTAGTTCTGGTTAAGCCTGTCATTAATGTTGTCTGACTGCTTCCTTTTCTCTCCAAAGTCCTTGAACATGTTGTTGCCCCCATAACAAATCCATGTCCATCTTTCCCAGAATTCCACATTTGAATCTCTCTAATCAGGTTGGATTGACCTGCCACAGGGCTGAAATGCTTCTGCTCAAAGTTATAAATGACACTGGATGTGACTGCAACAAAGATAAACTATCTTCACCCTTCTGGAGCTGTCTTTTGCCTTTCACATGGTTCACCCATGCACTCCTACTCCAACAACACTCTATTGTCATCCAGCTTGATGGGACTGCTTTCACCTGGTTCCTTTCTTATCTCTCTAATCGTAGTCAAATAATCACCTAAAATATCTTAGTTACTGTGCCTCAGATGCCCCACAAGGATCAATCCTTGCCCTTCCAGCCCCCTCCCATTTCTCATTTAGAAGCTTCCAGCCCTGGGCAATATCATCCAAAAACATTTTGTCATTTTCTACATTATACATGGACAACACCCAGCCCTACCTCCCAACCACACCTCTCAAATTTTCTCCAGACTATCAAACATTTGACCAGCATTCTATGCTGGAACAGCAGGAATTTCCTCCGTCTAAATATTGAAAAGGCTGAGGTCATTTGGCCCCACACCTCAAATAACCTTGAATCCCAACCTCTCCCTGGCAACTGCCTGAGGCTGAACCAGGCTCAATGCAATCTCAGTGCCATACTTGACCCCGAGAAAAGATTCTGTCACATATCTGTGCCATCACAACATTCCATCTCCATTATATTACTTGACTCTGCCCTTTCCTCAGCTCATCTGCTGAAATGTGGTTTAATGCATTTGTTACCCCTAAACGTGACTATTCAAATGCATTTCTAGCCAGCCTCCCACGTACTAGCTTCCATTAATTTGAGGTCATCTAAGTCTTTGTTGTCCATGTCCTAATTCACAGCAAGTCCTGTTCACCCATCACTCCTGTGCTCACTGAATGATGCTGACTTATAGCTATGATGTGGAGATGCCGGCGTTGGACTGGGGTGAACTCAGTAAGAGTTTTAACAACACCAGGTTAAAGTCCTGTTGGACTTTAACCTGGTGTTGTTAAAACTCTTACAGACTTCTAGCTAAACAGTAACTGGAATTAAAATTCTCTTGTCAGGTTCAAATCTCTTCCATGGGTTCACCATTCCCTAAGTAATCTCTTCCAGCCCTATCATTCCTGAATTGTTGCCAGCTTTCTCTCATTTGCCTAAGCCCTAAGCCCTGGAATTCCTTCCCTTATGCTCTCTACCTCTCTTTAAGACAGTACATAAACCCTACCTCCTTGACCAAACTTTTGGTCACTGTAGTGTATTGAAATATCACCTTACGTTACTCCGATAACTTTGTTCTTTGGGTACATTTTACTAAATTGGAGGTTTTGAATACAAGTTATTGTTGTTGTTATTATTTAGATATAAGTGGCCTAGTCAACTCCTATTTTATCTGAAAGCTCTACTGGAACTGGGGCAACTTACATGCTTATGTTGTGTATTTATAAACAAATTTAAAAATCCTATTTATTTTTCGTGGAATGAGAGCAATCAAAGCACTTGTCTGAAGAATTTAAGATATCCAAAACTTGCAATGGAAATAGTCTATTGATCTAAGCCTGTGTGGATGAGATCAGATTTTTTGGTATATACCTGCCCTCATTGCCTATATAAAGAGATGCATGCTGCATGCCCACGAAAGTAGCCAGAGCTAAAGGGAATAATGCATGTTAACACTCAGGAGGACTGGCTTTATAATCAGACTGAATTCTATTACTGAGAGAGCAGCTAATTCTGTTTCATGAAGAATGTTTGGTAATGTACTGAGCTCCATCTCAAGATACACAGAGATCTGAACCTTTGATTGAATTTGTCACTTGTAATTTTCATAACGTCACTTTACGAGATTGGCTGAACTTCAAACCTTCATCAACATTCTGCTAACATTACCCCACTGCATACGAAAAGAAATATCAACATTTACCAAAAAAAACATTTTGAAAAAAGATTGCTGGGGGGATAAAAGAATAGCCACTCCAAAAAGACGACTGGAAAATAGAAGTCTTCAGGTATCTTTTGTGATTACAGTCTAAGTACAGCTTAAGGTGCCTTATCCATCCACACTTCATCAGTAAGTAAGGTTGTAAGCACTCTAATGATGGCCCACAGCTTTCTTTCAAAATATCTTTCACCTCAGCTCAAACTGGCGTAGATAGTTTAAATGGCCACGACCCCACATACATTAGTTGCTCCAAACTTATCAGTTACAAACATAGAAAATAGGAGTAAGACTAGGCTGTTCAGCCCATCAAGTCTGATCTGCCATTCAATTAGATCATAGCTGATCACCTCAATGCCACTGTCCCTTTATCCCATAGTCTCCAGAAATCTATCTATTTCTATCTTGAACATACTCAATGACTGAGATTTCACAGCCCCTGGGGAAGAGAATTCCAAAGATTCGTCACCCTCTGAGTTTTCATTTATTCATTCAAGGGATGTGGCACCACTGGCTACACCAGCATTTGCTACCCATCCCTAATTGTCCTTGAGAAGGTGGTGGTGAGCTGCTTTCTTGAATCACTATAGTCCATGTGGTGTAGGTACACCGTCGGCACTATTAGGGAAGAAATTCCTTCTCATCTCAGTCTTAAATAATCTTCCTCTTATTCTGGGATAATGTCCCTTGGTTCTACACTCAGGAGTCAAGGGAGAAATCCTATTCACATCTATGCTGTTGCACACTGCAGAATTTTGTAAGTGGAGGATGAGGATTTAGACTCATCCCATGGAGGTGACTTGAATGATCAAGGGTCCACTGAAGAAGACTCTCCTATCTGGAGGTGAACAACAGACAATATTGTGCACATCTGCACTTAGAAACATAGCAACATAGAAGAAACATAGAAAAACTACAGCACAAAACAGGTCCTTCGGCCCCACAAGTTGTGCCGAACATATCCCTACCTTCTAGGCCTACCTAATAGAATTGTTACGAGAGGTGGTGGATCACATCTGCCACATTCTGCAGGAAAATCTAATGGCCCATGAATTGGGAGGACATCTCCTGCCAATCCCCCTGAAGGTCACCGTCGCTGCAGAGTGTGATCAACTGCACATATGTGTCATTGAGAGCTCCATAGCAGCAGCCCCTGCTGTTCATTAACAGGAAGGGATTCCACTCGCTGAACATTCAACTGGTGTGTGATCATCAGAAGCACATCATGTTTGTGCCAGATACACTGGAAATTCCTATGGCTCATACATCCTGAGTCATTGCCAACAGCCTCAGATATTCAAGCGGTCTCAGCAATTACGGGCTGGCTGCCTGGGGATAAGGGGTACAGGTTCAAACAATAGCTCATGACACCCATGCATCCTTGTCAGAGTGCCTGAGAGGAGAGATACAACATGATGCACATGGCAGAACAGTCTATCATCGAAGAGATCATTGGCATCCTGGAGATGCACTTCTAATATTCGGATCGCTCAGCTCAGGCTCGGCAGTACATCCACAGAGGGTGTTCTGCATCACCATGGTGTATTGTATCTTTCACAACCTGGCACTTCAAAGGGGGGATCCCTTACCATAGGGGAGGCCAAAATTTCTTTAGACTATGACGAGCAAAAAGGGCAAGAACGTGAATTGGGAGATGTGGGTCAGCTTCCAAGTGAGGATGACATCGAAGAAGTGCGACATGGAAGATATGCCCCTGCCACACTGATAGCCACAGGATTCCAGGAGGATTCATGTCCAGGCAATGGGACACAGCCACATTCCTTCTGTCCCTTAGTGCCATGCCTAAGCACTAAAAGGCCTTTACAACCAGTAAAATCGAGAGCATGTCCAGCATTTGGACTTGTATCTATCTTCAACCCTCATGATTCACCAGGCCCTAAGCTTTGGAAAGCTCAATGGCACACCCTGTACCAATGCACTCTGGGAAGTGATGGTCACCTTTTCGGCACAGACACTGCATCAGAAGACATCCTGCATTGGTGTCCATCTATATGAGAAACATTTTGTGGACACAGAGATGCACACATTGTTGGAGAGACTATCATGGCCGCAGGTCCAGTGCTTTGGCACTACTAATGAATTGGTACCTTCTCACTTGGAGAGACAAGCACAGCTACCCCTCCAAGATTAGTGAGGACATCTAACTCCAGGCTGTCTTGTAAGGAGTATGGTTACTAACGCATTTTGCAGACTCTTCAGTGAAGAGTTTGACACATTTCCCTGACATATCACCAAAAGTGAGTAACTATCACAAGACAGTTACACATCACATGAATGTGAGGCACACAAAGTGAGGCGATCACTGAGTGGGAGCACAAATCTGGCAGGTTTGACTGGATCAAGGACTCCTTTCCTATGGAGATCTTGAGATGCTTGCATGTTGGAGCCACTACATCATAGAGGAGGCTGATGAATTCCTCCATCCTTCGCTCTAGTCTGTTAACTGCCTCGTGTAACTCTACCTGACTTTCCTCCACCTGTACTTGCATCTCCAGCATGTGTGTAAATTGATGTGCATCTGGTGTTTCCAGAGGCTCATCATCTGACTCAGGCTCTGTGGGTGGTTGTTATCCAGCAATTGTCCAAGTGCCAGAGACATCGCTGATACTGTCTCTAACTGCTGTGGAGATGTGTCAGCGAGCTGCTCTCCAGAATGTGACCACAAGCCTGATCTATAACTGGGACCCTCTGGAGTATATATCTCTGAGCTAGCAGAGAATGTAGGTGAACCCACATTTGAAGAGTCTTCTTCAAATGGCTCCTCAGTTTCCTTATTTGAGAGAGTATGGGAGGTGGGATGGGGCGTAGCTGGGGCTTGTGTTGGCTCTGCTGGTCTGTCTGGGCCTGCTGCTGCCTGTGAGAGACAGCACATAGATTGAGTTCAGGAACAGATTGACACATGTCACTCACTAAGAATGTCAGGAGTGATCAGCTCATGGTGGACTCATCGTATTGGCTTGTGGGAGTACAGCTCCAGGATGATGGTCCTCCCTCTTCCAATCTGAGATCGCTCCTTCTTGTTGTGGGCATGTTTGGCCTGAATGAAGACAAAAGGAAGGAATGTGATAAGAAAATTTGGACGAGAGGTTGGGAAGCTTGCATGTCTGCCGTGTGTACCGAGCACCCCCCAGTATGGACTGAGGATGGTGAAGCTGGATTGATGAGCTGTTGCTGATGTTAAAGTGCCTGTGAGACAATAAGCCTCTGCAGAATTAATTAGCTCTGAACACAAAATCAGCATAATTTCCCACCACATTGATCAATGGAAACATACCGTGGAACCTGCTCAGCTGGCACTTAACATCATAAATGGAAAATCCCACCCCTTATAACTGATATTTTTTGAACATCCTGAAGTCAGTTAACCTGGGAGTCAAAATGACCCTGAGGGAAGTGATCCCAGGTCAGGAGAAAAAATGAACCTGTCTGGAAATAATTGCAACAGTGCCGTAAGGCTTATTCAAGGCCTGTAATCTTTCAACTACCAAGTTAATGACTGATAATGGAGGTGACATTTTTAACCTTTTAATGAAGCTAAGTGGACGTTGCATTTTTTAGGAGAGAGAACTACATGTGTGCATGTGCATATATGTGTGTGCATGCATATGTGTGCACATGCTTGCATGCATGTATATGTGTGTGTGGCTGAGGAGTGGGTGCGTGTTGCATATATATTTCAGGTGCTGTGATAAATAATTGCCTACCCTTTCTTTTGATTTAAACTTTTAAAAAAGGACACAAGGCAGGTTTTCTTGTAAATCACACCATGCAAGGTATTGCTTAAACATCTTGTTATGATCAGTTGTGAGGTGGGTGGTGCACATCAATTTAGACACGAGGCTCGAAGCTCAGTAAATTAAGGCTTTTATTTACTATTAATTAAGCTACCAGAACTTATGTACACTATCCCAGACTGAAGGGGTCCCGGCCAGAGCAGGGACTCTTATACCTCTCCCAGGAGGCGGAGCCCGACTGGGATGTGCCACAACACTATCATACAAAGGTGTAACAACCCCAACCTAACCCAACAGCAACAATAGCACAATCCAACAGTAACATATGTACATCCTTGTAGTACTGGCCAGACCCTGGCTCAGCACTATCCAGTGGGAACCAACGATGGTTCACCACATTCACCCCTCCTTTGAAAACAAAAGCCGGCGGGGTACAAAAACCAGAATAAAATGTCAGCAGTCTATAAGTTCAGATGGTCAGGGGGACCGCACCGTCGTTGTGACCTCCTCAATACCGGCGGTGACACCGGAGTAGGCACTTGCGGTGGCGTTCTCCCCAAAACGGCGTCCAGCTGTTCTTCCACGGACTCACAGGCCGGTTGACCCTGAGGTGACGGTAGTCCAGGGGATCCTGACACGCCCTGCGGTGGCGACCATCTTCTGGCTCAGGCAAGCTGTACATGGGAGTAAAATGGTTAAGCAATGGTCCCGATGCTGCCCACGCCGTGTCCGGGGAAGAAATGAGAGATAATGGGTTTGTTACTGGGGGTATGGGAGCGACAGGGGTTGCTACGTCCCCTGCTGGCGCCAGGTCTCGGATCGAGACCGTGTCCTCTCGCCCGTCAGGGTATGCCACATAGGCATACTGAGGGTTGGCGTGGAGGAGATGGACCTGTTCGACCAAGGGGTCGGACTTGCGGGCCCTTACATGTCGCCGCAGGAGGACGGGTCCTGAGTACGTCAACCAAGACGGTAATGAGGTCCCCGAGGAAGACTTCCGAGGGAATGAGAACGTCCTCTCGTGGGGAGTAGCATTGGTTGCCGTACACAGGAGGGAGCGAATAGAATGGAGCGCATCAGGGAGCACCTCTTGCCAACGGGAGACTGGAAGACCTTTTGACTTCAACGCCAGTAAGACAGCCTTCCAGACTGTAGCATTCTCGCGTTCCACCTGTCCATTACCCCTAGGGTTGTAACTCGTGGTCCTACTAGAGGCAATCCCGTATGAGAGCAGGAATTGCCTCAAGTCATTGCTCATGAACGACGAGCCCCTGTCGCTATGGATGTAGCTGGGGTACCCGAACAGGGTAAAAAGATCACGGAATGCCTTGATCACCGTGGCAGCGGATGTATCCGAGCAGGGAACAACAAAAGGGAACCAGGAGTACTCATCGATGATGTTTAGAAAGTACACGTTCCGATCTGTTGAGGGAAGGGGGCCCTTAAAATCAACACTCAGTCTCTCGAAGGGACGAGTGGCCTTGACCAAATGTGCCCGGTCAGGTCGGTAAAAGTGCGGTTTGCATTCCGCGCAAATCCGACAGCTCCTTGTTACCGACCTGACGTCCTCCACCGAGTAAGGCAGGTTGCGGGCTTTTACAAAGTGGTAGAGCCGAGTGACCCCAGGATGGCACAGATCATTATGGAGGGCGTTCAAACGATCCTCCTGAATACTAGCGCATGTTCCACACGAGAGGGCATCCGAGGGCTCATTGAGTTTCCCTGGACAATACATGATATCGTAGTTATAGGTGGAGAGTTCAATTCTCCACCGCAAGATCTTGTCATTCTTGATCTTGCCCCTCTGCGTGTTGTTAAACATGAACGCCACGGACCGCTGGTCCGTGATCAGGGTGAACCGTTTTCCCGCCAAGTAATGGCGCCAGTGTCTGACGGCCTCCACAATGGCCTGGGCCTCCTTTTCCACCGCTGAATGCCGAATTTCGGGGCCTTGGAGGGTGCGGGAAAAAAATACGACGGGCCTGCCCGCCTGGTTAAGTGTGGCGGCCAGGGCGAAATCAGATGCATCGCTTTCCACCTGAAAGGGGATGGACTCGTCTACCGCGTGCATCGTAGCTTTCGCGATGTCGTCTTTCAATTTCTTGAAGGCCAATTGGGCCTCTGGCGTTAGGGGAAAAGTCGTGGACTTAATAAGCGGACGGGCTTTATCCGCGTAGTTGGGAACCCACTGCGCATAATAAGAGAAGAAGCCTAAGCATCTTCTCAGTGCTTTTGCACTAGCAGGTAAGGGAAGTTCAGAAAGGGGGCGCATACAGTCTGGATCAGGGCCAATGACCCCGTTTTCCACCACGTATCCTAGGATGGCTAAACGGCGCGTACGAAACACACACTTCTCCCTGTTGTAGGTCAAGTTCAGGCGAGATGCAGTGCGGAAGAAGTTCAGGAGGTTTGTGTCGTGGTCCTGCTGATCATGGCCGCAGATGGTGACATTATCTAGGTACGGGAAGGTAGCCCGCAGTCCGTTATGGTCCACCATTCGGTCCATTGCACGCTGGAAGACCGAGACCCCATTGGTGACACCAAAGGGAACCCTGAGAAAATGATACAAGCGACCATCCGCCTCAAAAGCCGTGTATTGTCGGTCCTCTGGGCGAATGGGGAGTTGGTGGTAGGTGGACTTGAGGTCTATGGTGGAGAACACCCGGTACTGCGCAATCTGATTGACCATATCAGATATGCGCGGGAGAGGGTACGCATCCAGCTGCGTATATCCGTTAATGGTCTGACTGTAGTCAATGACCATCCAGGGTTTGTTCCCGCTCTTGACCACCACAACCTGTGCTCTCCACGGACTAACACTGGGTTGTATGATCCCTTCTTTGAGGAGCCGCTGAACCTCAGATCTAATGAAGATCCGATCCTCAGTGCTGTAACGCCTACTTTTAGTTACGATGGGCTTGCAGCCTGGTACCAGATTCTGAAACAAGGAGGGAGTGGTGATCTTTAGCATCGAGAGGTTGCAGGCGGGGCGCGTTGGGCAATTTGGAGGCTGCTGCTGTTTTCCCACTGCCAGTGAAGGGAGTGGCCCACCGTACTGTAGGATTATGCTCCTCAAGTGGACCATGAAGTTTAGTCCGAGAAGTAGTGGCGCGCAAAGATACGGCAACACAAGGAGCTTGAAGCGCTCGTAAACTGTGCCTTGTACTTTCAAGGTTACCACGCAACTCCCTAGCACGGCAACAGACCGGGACCTTGATGCCATAGAGATTGTCTGTTTGGCAGGTTGAATCTGGAGTCCACACCTCTTCACAGTGTCTGGGTGGATAAAACTCTCAGTGCTCCCGCTGTCAAACAGACAATAAAGCACATGATTGTTTACCTGGATATTCATCATTGAACGATCGAGTCTATGAGGCTTGGCCTGGTCCAGGATGATCGACGCCACCGTTGGTTCATGAACGCCACTGCAGGCAGCTGAAATCGATGTGGAGTACCCCTGCTGGTCGTTCGTGGTCAGTGTCGACCAACATGGCTGCCCCCATGAATCGCACGTGGGTGAGGGCGCCAAACTCCGCGACCCCTGGTGGTCATACTCCTCCGACTCCGTCGACCGTAATGGCGTCGTCCTGGCCTCGCACGTGGACGAACCGCGCGACGACTTCGACGATGATGATGATCCAAGCTCCGAAGAATCGCAGGCCGCACTGCCGTTCCTGGGTTTCGATCGGCACACCTTTGCATAATGCCCTTTTTTACCGCGTGCGGTGCACAATACAGCTTTAGCGGGACACTTTTGCCGGGTATGTTTTGCTCCTCCACAGAAGTAGCACCGCGGGCCACACGGGGCTGCAGCCGTTGTCTGGCCCGAATGGGAGCACGCCATTACACAGCATTTCGAACCCGAGGGGCGAGGAGGGATTTGCGACTGCTCCTGCCACGTTGTCTCCACGTGGTCCTCTGGATATAAGACTAAGCTCTTTGAAGCCGACTCGAGCATCTCTGCTAACTCGATGGCCTGGGTAAGATTAAGGTTACCCTTCTCCAACAGTTTAAGTCGAATGTACGACGATCCGACCCCGGCCGCAAACACATCTCGGGCGAGGTCGTACATGCTCTGCTCAGCCGACACAGCTTTGCAGTCACAGCCCCTGGCTAGCTGTAAGAGCTCATTGGCATAGTCCTCCATCGTTTCGCCCGGCTGCCGTCGTCGAGTGGCTAGGAGGTAACGAGCGTGTATCTCGTTAGGTGGTTTTGTATAGCGCTTCTTTAGAAGCTCGAGGGCCTTAGGGTAATTAGTGGCCGCACGGATCGCGAGGTAGACTGTGTCGCTTACCCTCGCATGGAGGACCCGGAGTCTGTCATCATCTGTGGTGACCGCTGCGGAGGCGGCCAGGTACTCTTCGAAACACTTCAGCCAGTGGTCGAAGGTGTTAGAAGCGCCCACCCCACGTGGATCTAGCGTCAGACGTTCTGGCTTGAGAATTTGCTCCATACTCTCTCTCTTCTTTTTTTTTTCTCCGTCGAGAGTTTAATAATAGTAAATAAAATTGATGCACATCAATTTAGACACGAGGCTCGAAGCTCAGTAAATGAAGGCTTTTATTTACTATTAATTAAGCTACCAGAACTTATGTACACTGTCCCAGACTGAAGGGGTCCTGGCCAGAGCAGGGATTCTTATACCTCTCCCAGGAGGCGGAGCCTGACTGGGATGTGCCACAACACTATCATACAAAGGTGTAACAACCCCACCCTAACCCAACTCAACAATAGCACAATCCAACAGTAACATATGTACATCCTTGTAGTCCTGGCCAGCCCCTGGCTCAGCACTATCCAGTGGGAACCAACGATGATTCACCACAGTGGGGAAAATGGAAACTATGCCACAACTCTCTCCCCTATCTCTAACAGATGGGAAGAATGATGGGGGTGGGGGCACGTGGAGGGTAATCTAATTTAATTGGTGCAATTTAAAGTGAGTGCAGAAAGTGAAAAAAAGGAAGGGCACATACACAAATCTTTGAGGGTGTCAGGAGAAATTGGGAAGGCTTCAGAAAGTACATAGTCATAGTCCTTGATTTGTTAAACACGCATAGAGCACAAAAGCAAGGAAATGGTGTAAAAACATAAGTCACAGATGAAACCACAGCTGGAGTACTGTGACCAATTTTGGGCACAACACTTTAGAAAGGATGTGAAGAACTTTTGAGAATGTGCAGAGGGGATTGACTGGAATGGTACCAAGGGTGAGGGACTTTAGTTACATTGAGAGGAGAGATACTGAGCTGTTCTTCTTGAAACAGCAAAGGGGAGATTTGAAGCATTTGTGGTTGACTTCTTCCAACTAACCACAGGAGACTTGGGTACAAGTTACAATAGTTTTTCCATGGATACAAGCATGGAGAGCACTGCCCCAGAGAAACCTCGAAAGCAGCACTCTCCTCATACAGCACTCTCCCAGGGAGAGAACTCTAATACAACTCTCTAAGTCACAGATACACAATGCTTTACAGTTAGCCAGTACACAGAACAGTGTACTGTGTACAGTGTTTAAATGCCAATCTGGTCTACATAGATTTATTATTAAACCTTCCATCCAAAAGCAGGATTGATGTCTCCTCCTAGCTGGAGACTACCTGCTCTGATGTAAACAACCAAAGCCTTGCTGAAATGGTTCTTGCTTTCCTCAGCTCCTTTGGTTGTATGAAGTTCACTGGGATAGCAAAGCAGTTAACTAGCATGTGCTCTTTACTCTAATGCAGGGGCAGTAGATCTGAGAATTTTTAAAGTTCTTTTTGTGGGATGAGGGCATTGCTGGCAAGGCCAGCATTTATTGTCCATCCCAATTGCCCTTGATGGTGAGCAGCCTTCCTGAACCGCTGCAGTCTATTTGGTGTAGGTACACCCACATTGCTGTTAGGGAAGGAGTTTTAGGATTTTGACCCAGCAACAGTGAAGGAACGATGATATATTTCCAAGTCAGGTTGGTGATTGGTTCGGGGGGAGCTTCCAGGTGGTGGTGTTTCCATGTATCTGCTGCCCTTGTCCTTCTGGATGGTAGAGGTTGTGGTTTGGAAGGCACTGTCTGAGGAGCCTTGGTAAATTGTTGCAGTGAATCTTGTAGATGGTACACATGGCCACTACTGTTCCTCATTGGTGGAGGAAGTGAATGTTGGTGGAGTGGGTAGCAATTAAGCAGGCTGCTTTGTCATGGATGGTGTTGAGCTTCAAGTGTTGTTTTGGAGCTGCACTCATCCAGGCAAGTGGAAAATATTCCATCACACTCCTGACTCGTACCTTGTAGATGGTGGACAGGCTTTGAGGAGTCAGGCGATGATTTCGAGTCTCTGATCTGCTCTTGTAACCATTGCTTATATCGCTGGTCCAGTTCAGTTTCCATTTAATGGTAACTCCCAGGATGTCGATAGATGGGGTTCTGCTATTCTAAACACCATAAAACTGTCCACAGTCTCCATCTCAATCCCAAGAGTACTGGGAAGTTGAGGAATTGCCCATCAGAAGTTCAAATTTCCCAAGCAAACCCCATGGTGGTCAGTGTGTTGGGTCTTCTGTGAGGTTTCGACACTAATTTTGGGCTGTCTCCAACAATCTTGAGGACAGAAGATCTGGGCTGTTTTGATCTGGAATACACTACATCTGAAAGAGTGGAAGCTGATTCAATAGGAGCTTCTAAAGAGAACTGGAGAAATAACTGATGGAAAAGAATTTGTAGGCAGTGGAGGTTCACCAGGCTGATACCAGGGTCTGTGAAAAATTTCTTCACTCAGAAGGTGGTGAACATGTGGAATTCTCAACCACAGAAAGCTGTGGAGGCCAAGTCACTGAATATATTTAAGAGACTGATAAGCTTTTAAATTTTAATGGCATCAAGTGGTATGGGGAGAAAGTCGGAAATTGGCATTGAGGCAGAGGATCAGCCAAGATCATGACTGGGATTCTCCCGGCCCGCTGCACTGCTCGAACAGCTCAGTGGGCCAGGTGACAACAGTGAGGTTCGTGACCAGCACCCAGCAGGTCGTGTGTCTCCCAGGCGCTTTATTTTAGGGCAATCAGCTCCGTGCTGGGAATCGGTGCAGAGCTGATTATCGTATAGAAATATCATGGAAATTGACATTTCCATATGATTAGCAGGCCAGGGATGGTATTGTCCGGGCCCGCTATCATCTTTCCCCACCCCCACCCGGAGTGGTTTCCATCAGCGGGGTTTACAACTGCTCCCCACTAACAGGGATGCTCACCCCGCTGGTGGGGACTGGGCCATTGAGGTCGGGAGCAAGGGGGCATGCCCTTTGAGCAATGCCAGCCTGGCACCCTGGCACTGCCCAAGGGGCAAACTGGCACTGTCCATCGGGCGCCAGGCAGTGCCAAAGGGGTGGGGCCCGCTGCCAGTCTGCGCTGGTATTGGTGGGAGAGTGAGGTAGGAGGGCAATCGGGGCTGGGCACTGGAGTGTGGGTATAGCAGAACTGGCCAGCAATTGGGGGGCGGGGATAAAAAAATCAGGAAGGCCAGCGATCAAGGGGTCCCGGGGAAGGCTGGCGATCGGAAGGCCAGCGATGTGGGCAGCCAGTGCACACGGGCGCTAAGTTTAACCTTCATTTGCTCAAACTCACAGGATTCAACTAGACACCTCAGTAAAGTCACATACTGTTTAGTATTCCACCCCACCCCACACTTCCTGAGCTCTAGTGCTGAACTTGTAGTATTCAGAAATAATGGCCGCGATTCTCCCATCGCGACCCACTGTCGGGTTGCGGTGGGAGATGCGCGTCGCCGGCCTTGAACAGGGATTTGCGCATGCACCAGGAATGCCAGCGAACCGTCGCCGGTCAGACCATGCTGGAAACCAGCCGGAAGGCAGGTAAGTAATTTAAACCTTTTTAAAATATGTTTTAAATATGTTTAGCAGTTCATTATCGGGAACTTTCAGGTCCTGATCGAATCTCCCAGGAGTAGTTCATTCCGGCGGGGTTCAGACTAGCTCCCCATGTTTGGGGAACTAGCGGGAGACCCCGCCGGAATGAAGGGGAGGCAAAAGGCCCCCCCCCGGGGGGGTCGGGTGGTTGGGGGGGGGTGCCCCCTGGGCATGGGCACCCTGGCAGTGCTAGCCTGTGCCCCTGGCACTACCCAAGGGGCAACGTGCCCATGCCCGGGGCACCTTGGCACTGTCCAGTGGGCATCTGGCACTACTATGGGGCTGGGGCCGACTGTGGGCAGGGCCTAGGGGCAATCAATGGGGGTGGGGGTGTCTGCTGCCACTCTGCAGACAGGATCGGTCTGGGATGGAGGGAGGGCAATGATTGGGGCGGGCTGTGGGGGGTGGTGGTGTGCCGGGGTGGGGTCTGCGCATCAGGGCGCTCTGGGACGGGGTGGGGGGGGGGTGCGGTCAGGACTGGGTCGGGAATTGCTGTGGAGGCTGCGATCGGGCCGTGGGGGAGCTGGAAGGGCAGCACTGCAGTGGTCCCGGGCTGGCCAGCAATCGAGCTGGCCAGCAAACGGGGAGTCTGACAGATCAGGACCACCGCGCATACGCAGAGTTCCAGAACTGTCAGACTCTGGCGTGAAAAGGCCCCTTCTCCCTGGGTTTTTAATGATATTCACAATTGGGTCCTCTACAGTGCACAGAGTGGGGAGATTCGGGTGAGAAGCTGAACTGACAAAACAGTTGGGATTTAGAACAGTTTGCCCGCCAATTCAGAGCTTTTGGGAGAATTGCCCCTAATATTTCTAAAGGGTTCAAGGAGCGTCGTTATGGCCTCCAAAATTGCACAAGGCTGCATGTTCTTCTCCACAGTGAGGTCTAAGGTGCAATGCAGTTTTAGTTCTATTTCTCCAGCACTGATAACAGAGTTGTCATTCTTATTTGTTCAGATTTCTTATTTAACTCTGAAAATGTCATAGTTTTGCCACTGAGACTTGAAGAATTTCCAATTAATTCTCAAATCTGCTTTCATCTCCATAGGAACCTGTACTGGAATAGTCAAAGTCATACTGACTCACTCAACAGTCAATATCCTGTACAAAGTTGTAAACTGAAGTTTTAATGATACTCTACATTCTAGGGGGAATGGGCTGCCGGGCAAGGTGGTGGAGGCGGACACACTAGGAACGTTTAAGACTTACCTGGATAGCCACATGAACGGAGTGGGAATGGAGGGATACAAAAGAATGGTCTAGTTTGGACCAGGGAGCGGCACGGGCTTGGAGGACCGAAGGGCCTATTCCTGTGCTGTATTGTTCTTTGTTGTTCTTTGAAACAGAAGGACAGGATGCGGGATATACATGGAAGACCAAGAAGGCCAGCCCCTCGGTATACAAGGTCATGGTAGACCACAAGAAAGCCGGGTGGTATCATGTGAACCAAATTAAGGCATTTGGCTCCCAGCAAAATCTTCACCAATACCATGTCACCCTAGAAGGAGTCTTTGAGTCACAAGGAAGCCCCAACCCTCACCCCACAGCACCGGACCTAAACCACGGTTTAGGTCCCCAGGAACAGCACACGCAACCTCGGTCCCCGCCCCAATTTACAGGGCTTCAGGAATAAAACCCCGGCCTAGGGGACCCCGATGGAAAGGATGGGGAACCCGCAAACCTTACCGGCTGTGGCGCCCCTGGTACCGGGACTCCCAGAACCGTTTGACCCGGCGCTCACTACCAGAGGTGGTAATGCAGTGGGTACCTGGCAGCCAAAGCCCGCCCACATAGGTTCCCTCCACTAAGAAAGAATCAGGACATCACAGTCCAGATTGTAAATAGCTTTATCCGTCCACACCACACATCACCCAATTGAAAAGGGTCAACAGACGTTATCCTGCGTCATAATTTTCCAACACACCACAGTGGTTGTGGGATGAAGAGTCTATTGTTATACTGTGCCATAGTCCTCCAACAACAAGGACACATGCCACTGTGGTGAACCATCGTTGGTTACCACTGTGGGGTTATTCTAATGTTGCTGTTGGGTTAGGGTGTTGACACTGTGGGGTTGTTATAATGTTGTTGTTTGACTAGGGTGTTTACACTGTGGGATTAATATACCTGTGGTGGATGCTGTTGTGGCACATCCCAGTCGGGCCCCGCCTCCTGGGAGAGGTATAAGACCCTCTGCTCAGGCGGGACCCCTCCAGTCTGGAATGGCGTACTCGTGTTTAAATAGTTCCATTGTTTGTCAATAAAAGCCTTCAATTACTGAAGCCTTGTGTCTCGTGCTCGATTGTCGCGCATCAATTTTATTGACAAACACGAAACTCTCGACAGAAAGGAGAGTATGGAACAAATGCTAAAGCCAGAGCGTCTGATGCTGGATCCACGTGCGGTCGGCGCCTCTAACACCTTCGACCACTGGCTGAAGTGTTTCGAGGACTACCTGGCAGCCTCTGCAGCAGTTACTACGGATAACGACAGACTCCAGGTCCTCCATGCGAGGGTAAGCGACACTGTCTACCTCGCGATTCGTGCGGCCACCACTTACCCGAGGGCCCTCGAGCTTATGAAAAAGCGATACACGAGACCTCCCAACGAGATCCACGCTCGTTACCTCCTCGCTACACGACGTCGGCAGTCGGGCGAAACCATGGAGGACTACGCCAATGAGCTCTTGCAGCTTGCCAGGGGCTGCGACTGCAAAGCGGTGTCGGCTGAGCAGTACATGTACGACCTCGCCCGAGATGCGTTTGTGGCAGGGGTAGGGTCTTCGTACATTCGGCTCAAGCTGTTGGAGAAGGGGAATCTCAACCTGACCCAAGCGATGGAGATGGCTGAAATGCTGGAGGCGGCGTCAAAAAGCTTGGCCCTGTATCCGGAGGACCACGTGGAGACAACGTGGCAGGAGCAGTCACAAATCCCTCCTCGCCCACGGGCTCGCGCTCCCATATCGACCCGACAACGGCGGCAGCCCCAGGCGGCCCGCGGTGCTATTTTTGCGGAGGAGCCAAGCATCCACGGCAACAGTGTCCTGCTAAAACGGTGATCTGCAATCAATGCGGTAAAAAGGGGCACTACGCGAAAGTCTGCAGATCGAAGCCCAAGAACGGCAGTGCAGCCTGTGACCCTCCAGAACGGAGATCATCTCCATCGGCGTTGCAGTACCCACGAGGTCCGACCACGTGCGAGCCCAGGACGACGCCATTGTGGCTGACGGAGGAGGAGGATGACCACCAGGAGTCGCTACGCTTGGCGCCCTCAACCATGTGCGATTCATGGGGGCGGCCATCTTGGTCGATGACGACCAGGAGCGACCAGCAGGGGTCCTCAGCATCAACCTCGGCTGCCTGCAGTGACGTCCAAGGGCCAACGGTGGCGTCGATCACCCTGGACCAGGCTAAGCATCACAGGCTTGACTGTTCAATGATGAACATTAAGGTAAATGGTCGTACTGTGTATTGTCTGTTTGACAGCGGGAGCACTGAGAGTTTTATTCACCCTGACACTGCAAAGAGGTGTGGACTCCGGGTTCTACCTGCCAAACAGACAATTTCTATGGCATCACGGTCCCGGTCTGTACCGATCCAAGGACGTTGTGTGGTAACTCTGGAAGTGCAGGGCACAATTTACGAGCGATACAGGCTCCTTGTGTTGCCGCATCTTTGCGCGCCAATTCTCCTCGGACTAAACTTTATGGTCCACATGAAGAGTGTGATCCTACAGTACGGTGGGCCACTCCCTTCGCTGGCAGTAGGGAATCAGCCGCAGCCTCCAAATCGTCCAAAGCGCCCCGCATGCAATCTTTCCACACTAAAGATCACCACACCCTCTTTATTTAAGAATCTGGTACCAGGCTGCAAGCCCATCGCTACTAAAAGTAGGCGTTACAGCGCTGAAGACCGGATCTTCATCAGATCTGAGGTTCAGCGGCTCCTCAAAGAAGGGATCATACAGTCCAGCGTTAGTCCGTGGAGAGTACAGGTCGTGGTGGTTAAGAGCGGGAACAAACCCTGGATGGTCATCGACTACAGTCAGACCATTAATCGATATACGCAGCTGGATGCGTATCCTCTCCCGCGCATATCTGATATGGTCAATCAGATTGCGCAGTACCGGGTGTTCTCCACCATAGACCTTCAGTCCGCCTCCCACCAACTCCCCATCCGCCCAGAGGACCGACAATACACGGCTTTTGAGGCGGATGGTCGTCTGTATCAGTTTCTTAGGGTTCCATTTGGTGTCACCAATGGGGTCTCGGTCTTCCAGCGTGCTATGGACCGAATGGTGGACCAGAACGGGTTGCGGGCTACCTTCCCGTACCTGGATAATGTCACCATCTGCGGCCATGACCAGCAGGACCATGACACAAACCTCCAGAACTTTTTGCGCACTGCGTCTCGCCTGAATCTGACCTACAACAGCGAGAAGTGTGTATTCCGTACGCGCAGTTTAGCTATCCTGGGATACGTGGTGGAAAACGGGGCCATTGGCCCTGATCCAGACCGTATGCGCCCCCTTACTGAACTTCCTTTGCCCGCTAGCGCAAAAGCACTGAGGAGATGCCTCGGCTTCTTCTCTTATTATGCGCAGTGGGTCCCCAACTACGCGGACAAAGCCCGTCCGCTTATCAAGTTCACGACTTTTCCACTCACGCCAGAGGCCCAATTGGCCTTCAAGGCATTGAAAAGCGACATTGCGAAAGCCACGATGCACGCGGTGGATGAATCCATCCCTTTTCAGGTGGAAAGTGATGCATCGGATTTCGCCCTGGCCACCACACTAAACCAGGCAGGCAGGCCTGTTGCGTTTTTTTCCCGCACCCTTCAAGGTCCCGAAATTCGGCATTCAGCGGTGGAGAAGGAGGCCCAGGCCATTGTGGAGGCCATCAGACACTGGCACCATTACCTGGCGGGGAAGCGGTTCACCCTGATCACGGACCTGCAATCCGTGGCGTTTATGTTCAATAATACGCAGAGGGGCAAGATCAAGAATGACAAGATCTTGCGGTGGAGAATTGAGCTCTCCACCTATAATTACGATATTATGTATCGTCCAGGGAAACTCAATGAGCCCTCGGATGCCCTCTCGCGCGGAACATGCGCTACCATGCAGGAGGACAGCTTGAACGCCCTCCATAATGATCTGTGCCATCCTGGGGTCACTCGGCTCTACCACTTCATCAAAGCCCGCAACCTGCCCTACTCGGTGGAGGATGTCAGGTCAGTAACAAGAAGCTGTCGGATTTGCGCGGAATGCAAACCGCACTTTTACCGACCTGACCGGGCACAATTGGTCAAGGCCACTCGCCCCTTCGAGAGGCTGAGTGTGGATTTTAAGGGCCCCCTTCCCTCAACAGACCGGAACACGTACTTTCTTAACATCATAGATGAGTACTCCCGGTTCCCGTTTGTTGTCCCCTGTGCGGACACGTCGACTGCCACGGTGATCAAGGCATTCCGTGATCTTTTTACCCTGTTCGGGTACCTCTGCTATATACATAGCGACAGGGGCTCGTCGTTCATGAGTAACGACTTGAGGCAATTCCTGCTCTCATACGGGATTGCCTCTAGTAGAACCACGAGTTACAACCCTAGGGACAACGGACAGGTGGAGAGAGAGAATGCTACAGTCTGGAAGGCTGTCCTATTGGCACTGAAGTCCAAAGGCCTTTCAGTCTCCCATTGGCAGGAGGTCCTTCCAAATGCGCTTCACTCCATTCGCTCCCTCCTGTGTATGGCAAACAATGCTACTCCCCACGAGAGGATGTTCTCATTCCCTCGGAAGTCGTCCTCGGGGATATCTTTACCAGCCTGGTTGACGTACCCAGGACCCGTCCTTCTGCGGCGACATGTAAGGGCCCGCAAGTCCGACCCCTTGGTCGAACCGGTCCACCTCCTCCACGCCAACCCTCAGTATGCCTATGTGGCATATCCTGACGGGCGAGAGGACACAGTCTCGATCCGAGACCTGGCGCCCGCAGGGGACGTAGCAACTCCTGTCGCTCCCATACCCCCTGTCACGAATCCCCTATCGCTTATTTCTCCCCCGGACGTGGCGCGGTCAGCACCGGGACCAGTGCATAACAGTTATATTCCCATGTACAGCTTGCCTGAGACTCGGAGATCGGCGCCACCGCAGAAGGTACCGGGATCCCCTGCACCACCGCTTCACCAGGGTCAACCGGCCCGTGAGTCCTCGAGGGGACAGCCGGACGCGGTTTTGGAGAGAACGCCACCGCAAGCACCTGCTCCGGTGTCACAACCGGTATTGAGGAGGTCACAACGACGGTGCGGTCCTCCAGACCGTCTGGACTTGTAGATTTGTTTTGTATATATGTAGTCTGTTTTCGCACCCCGCCGGCCTTTGTTTTCAAAGGAGGGGTGAATGTGGTGAACCATCGTTGGTTACCACTGTGGGGTTATTCTAATGTTGCTGTTGGGTTAGGGTGTTGACACTGTGGGGTTGTTATAATGTTGTTGTTGGGCTAGGGTGTTTACACTGTGGGATTAATATACCTGTGGTGGATGCTGTTGTGGCACATGCCAGTCGGGCCCCGCCCCCTGGGAGAGGTATAAGACCCTCTGCTCAGGCGGGACCCCTCCAGTCTGGAATGGTGTACTCGTGTTTAAATAGTTCCATTGTTTGTCAATAAAAGCCTTCAATTACTGAAGCCTTGTGTCTCGTGCTCGATTGTCGCGCATCAGCCACATACCCAACATTTTATTTTCACGCTCTGCAAACTCCTTACCCCACTCAACCCCATCAACACTGATTGCCGACCAACCCTTCGGATGACACTATTGGGCCTTTATTATTCCTTTACTTATTTCTTTGTTTTTTTTTAAAAAAAGGAGTCATATGACATTCTAGTAAAGAAAAGGGAAAGAGAATCAGATATTAATAAGAATTAACAGGTGCTACCTTGATCTTCCCCAGAATGAACTACATACTTCCCTGTTATCTGGGACTCCTCATCTCAGACCGAACCACAGACACCACATCAACCAAAGACCAGAAGATCAGCCTACGATACCCCGGATATATGTGGTTCACCCCACGCCCGATGGAAGTACACTCGTCAGAGGTCAACCTTTTGGCACCCTTTAGAAACTTTCTGGAAGGGGACTACAGAACAATATCTAAAGAACGTAAACTCTTGCAGAATAAAAGATTTGATTTAGATGCAGCAAAAGCAAGACTGAAGAAGGCAAAGGTCTCAGAGGCCCGTTCAGCAGCAGAACAGGAAATGCGAATTACACAAAGTGAATTTGATCGCCAGGCAGAGATCACAAGACTTTTGCTTGAAGGAATTAGCATCACCTTCGTTGCCTGCGTGACTATGTTGATGCCCAGTTGACCTACTATGCTCAGTGTTACCAGTTTATGGTTGATTTACAGATGCAATTTGGGAGTTTTCCAACCACGCTTTCTTCCAACAACAATCAGACTGCTCCGGCTTACTGTTTATTGCTTTGTTTTGTATATACCTGATTGACGTATTGTTTCTTATTGTTTTTTAATTATTTTACTTCATTTTGTACTGTTTATTGCTTTGTTTTGTATATACCCGATTGATGTATTGTTTCTTATTGTTTTTTTAAATTATTTTACTTCATTTAAATTTGTTGGTACTATTGTGGGTTAGGGATGATACTATAAACCCCAGATTCGGGGTACTTGCTTGTTGAGATGGTTTGACGAGAATTGTGTGATCCGGTTCGCTGACGCTCATTGGATCAAGAGGAGGCAATGTGGTGATATAAACAGGGCCTAGTTTTAAGGCTGATAAAATTGGATATCCTAAATTAAAGAACTGGGCATATTGAAATCAAACACAGTCAAACCTCAGGCAGGCCAAGTATACAAATACACAAATGTGTCTGGGCCTGACCCATCAACCACCCATCAAAGGTCGTTACACTCTACTTGAGACTTAGCAGGAGATCATGGCACCTCATCGAAATGCATCAGCCTATTGTTAGAAGCGCAGATCGAGCCAGACTTTCTGTCACCAAGAGTTCCTGTAGATACCTTATCTGAGAACAAGTTTAACAACATGGAGATGGACACCTGGGGGTCGGACCCTGGTGTCCTGTCAGGCAGACATCAAGAAACCCACTGGGTATTGGAACCCTCTCCTGGGACCTCATTGGCCGGAAACCAGAGAAGTTTCTGGAAAGGCAAGCAGGTTGGGGGATAAAGGGACCCATTTTCAGACACACTGCAGCGAAGACTCGACAGGGGAGATGGCCGTGACCATTCGGAAGACTGACCAGAGAAGGAAGGAAGGAAGAAGCTGCCATTGAGACTCACCTTCATGACGACGGACCAGAGGGACTCAGAGAATTGGACCTGCAGTTCAACCAAACCATCTTTACGGGTAGTATACTTGAATCTGCTGGGGTATCCTCTTGTTTTATGTGGGTAATTTAAGGGTTAATAGTGTTATTATTAATAAACTTGTTGAACCTTTACTTGTGTTTGTCCTTTGTCCATCTTGCAAATAAGGGCACCGGGGTAAAACCTTAGAGTAAGTAAACTGGTTGAAAGTATCTGAGAATTAACAGGTACAACAGTGGGTAGGAAGGGGGTGATCAGTTGGGAGGGGTGGGGGATGTGTTTACAAGTGGATGGGGGGGTGTTGTGGCTGATCAGTGTTCGGTGGGGGGGAGGGGCAGTATCACGATCCCAGTTGATGTTACTACTGGACAGGGAAGGTCCCAGAATGAAACACTGGCTTAAAAGACCGTAACTTTTTTCAGAAAGTATGGATGAACAGAGTAACTGGACTGCCAATTAGCTAACATGAAAAATTTGACCACAAAACAATACTCCTTCACCCCACCTGTATCTTCACAAATGTACGCAGATATTAAGAGTAACACCATTCACAAAATATATATTACGATATAATGCTCTCAGTAAATACACAGTCCTGCAAACCAATAGGCCAACTCTAGTCAGACACGTCCCACTCTGAACCCAAGTGGCAGATGCCACCCAATCAAACTTCTGTGGATTTCTCATCAAATCATCAATGATCACCCTGAGCCAACTGGCCTCACTGGACTTTGGTTTTCATACAAGAAGAACAAACTCCACTCTCAAAAAAACACATCATAGAACCTTCTTCCAAACAATGCGTTCACTCAGCTGGGTTCAACAAGGATCCACTTCCAGCTGCTCCTGGATCCAGCTTACAACTAAAGATCAAAATGTATTTCTAACTTAAAGGTGGTCCCTAATTGCTAAGCAACAGCCCAGTCCTTCTCAAAGCTCTGTTTGCTTTTCACATAGTAATCTGTCTAAGCACAATACAGACAGACTTTGAAATTAAACCAACCCCCCCCCCACCACCATACATGCAACTACCTTTGTTTAACAAGAATCTAACTAAGGTTTTAATCTTTTTAACAAAGAAACACTAAATTAAACTCATTAAATCTGTACCTTATTTCTAGTGTCCAACAATACAAACGCAAAATATGTAAAATTACCTCTGCTTCCTGGGAGTGGTCAGTAGTTGGGGGGAGGGAGGGCGGGGTGGATGGTCATTAAGTGTGATCAGTAGGGGGTGGGGGGGGAACTGGCCAGTCGAGGATCAATGGGGTGGGGGGGAGGGGGGGGTGGTTGTATCTCCAGCACATCTTTGGGGTTCCCCAGGTATGACACCCTGGGGAAAGTAAACTATCGGATTAACTCCTTAAGTGTCTCCACAACTGGTTGAGTATGTCGAGCTCGTTTTGTCTTTGAGTTTATTGGTGTTTTATTCAATCTGCTCTTTTATGCTTCTTGTTTTATGCTCCCAGAAACAGCAAATCTTTTCAATAGGAGAACACCTGACTGTGAAATAGAGCGACATTGGAAGTGTCTGAGCTGCCCGGATGGAAATGGTTTGGAGGAGTGAATGATCGAATGACAGAGATTCTACAATGGGAAGTGAAATTACATTCTGCTTCAGGATTCTGAAGAGTTATTGAAAATTGTGGCTCAAAATTATTCACACCATGTGACAGAATGTTTCTGTATTGCTTGCAATCAGCCTTCAAAATAACAACAGCACTGCACTACTTTGAAATTTAATTTGCCTTCCAGGATTGAATGGGGCTGTGGTATCAGTCAGTAGCTAATTACACTGTTCCGCTTTCAATAACTAACCATTTGCACTCGTACCCAGAGAGCCTTTCCTCTTATTGCGCAGTGCTTTTATCTTTAATTCATTCTCAGGATGTGCCAAGGCCATCATCTATTGTCCATCTCTAATTGCTCTTGAGGAGGAAGTGAATCCCCATTTAAACCCACTGCTGTCAGTGTGCTGAATGTGTGAATTGGGATGTTCCAGGGTTTTGGCCTGGTGAGTGTGAAGGAATATAAATCTAAGTCGGGAAGGTGTGTGATTTGAAGGGGAGATGATGGTGCTTTATGCACCTCCTGCCTTTTTTCTTCTAGATGGCAGAGGGTTTGCGAGATACTCAGCAATAGTAAGAGATATAGCTAAAGAAGCCTTGGCAAGTTACCATAGTGTACCTTGTAGATGGTGCACAATGCAGCCACAGTGCATCGATGGTGGAGGGAAGAAGTGTTTAAGGTGATGGATGGGGTGCCAAACAAGTGGGCTGCTTTGTCCTGATGGTGCCAAGCTTATTAAATATTGTTGGAGCTGCACTCATCCAGATAAGTGGAGAGTATTCTATTACACTCTTGACTTGTCTGTTGTTAATTTCCTCACTTGTTTAGCTCCTCGGTTGCCCTCTCTTTCTGGTATATAATTTGTGTCTTCTACTGTCAAGACAGACACAAAATATTCTGTTCAACTTCTTTGCCATTTCCCCATTCCCATAATATTTCTCCTGTATCTAATTTGATATTTATTTTAGTTACTCTCTTCCTTTTTATATTAGTGTAAAAAGCTTTTACAATCTGTTTTTATATTCTTGGCCAGTTTTCTGTCATATTCTATCTTTTCCCCTTTAATCAACTTTGATGGTCTTTTCTAGTTTCTAAAGTGCGCCCAATCTTCACACTTGTTACTTTTCTTTGCAAAGTTAGAAGCATGTTATTTTAATCTAACACTCCCCAACATCTTGATAACAAGAATGGGTCACAAATGGACCTGAGTTTTTGTTTTTCAATGAAATGTATTTTTGTTGAACATTTTGAACTGCTTCTTTCAATGTTTCCCATTATTTATTTAGAACAATACTTTTTAGCCTATTTACCCAATCAACCTTAGCAAGGTCTCCCCTCATACCAAGTATTGGCACCAGTCACACTCCAGGATCAGCCTTGATCATGTTGAATGGTGGAGTAGGTTTGAAGGGCCGGAGGCCGACTCCTGTTCCTGTTTTCTATATTTCTGTGAAGCACCAGATATAAGTGTGGATCTACAAACATACAAAACAGGAGCAGAAATAGGTCCTTTGAGCTTGCTCCGTCATTCATTAAGATTATACTACTGATCTGTTTATGTTTCGAGTTCTTCATTCCCATCCACCCCTTGCCTAACAAGAATCTATCTACCTTCACCTTAAAAATATTCAGTGATCTCTTCTCTACCGCTTTCTGAGGCAGAGAGTTCCAAAATCACACAACCCTCAGAGAAAGAAATTCTCATCGCTGTTCTGAAAGGGTGACCCCTAATTTTAAAACAGTGCCCCTAGTTCTGAACTCACTCACAAGAGGAAATATCTTTTCAACATCCGCCTTGTAAACATTGTTCAGGATCTTATATACTTCAATTGAGTCACCCTTCATTTTTCTAAACTCCAGTGGAAACAAGCCCAGTCTGTCCAACCTTTCCTCTTCAGACAATCTGCTCATTCCAGGTATCAAACTAGTAAACTATTCTGAACCACCTCCAATGCATTTACATGTTTCCTTAAATAAGGAGACCAAAACTGCACAAAATATTCAAGTCTCACCAATACCGTTATAATTGAAGCACAACTTCCTTACATTTACGTTCAAGCACCAGACATAATTGCAGATGGAACCTGTTGTAGAGAAATCCTAATATCTTGGTAGCATGCTATCTAGAGATGCCACTATTGATGAAAATATCAGCGCACACATCCAGGAAGCAACTTTTGACAGGATCAACTACATGATTATATCTGGAAGCAGCATTCTCTTAAGCTGAAGACTGAAATCAAAGTCTACCAGGCCATTGTCCTTACCAACCTGTATGCCACAGAGGCTTGTGCCTGTTATAAAATCACAAACATTGACGTCCATCATCGTGCTGGGCTCAACACATGGAGACTGCCCTGCAATAAATTCAGCTCAGAAGGACAGACCATGTCTCCTGCATGGTTGACTATAGAATCCCCACTATCTTAGGGAAAATAACAAGATGGTCAACAGAAATGACACAAGGACACCCTTTAAAAAAAGAGCCTTACAAACCTCAGCATTGCAGACCAGCCCTCTTAGAAAAACATTGTTGCCAAGAAGCCATGTCAAGGTAAGCACAGAAATTCACTGCAGCATGTTTCAAACACCATTTACATCAAACTCACAACATCCAATGTGCCCAGATGAATGCCAGAGATGAAACAGCTGCAAAAGATCCCCAAGCACCAACAACAAGGTGAACTGCCAGTTTTGCCAACGTCCATACTGATACCAGCTCTTCAGTCCTGAGGGGACACATAGAAGATGATGGAGTCATCTATAGTTTAGACATACTTGAGTGATGAAGAGTCAACCACCAGCTCTTTGACCAAGCTTTAGGTCATTTTTTTGTTCACTCCTGGGATGTGAGCATCATTGGCAAGGCCAACAGTCATTGTCCATCTCTAACTGCCCTGGAGAATGTGGTGGTGAGCTGCCTTCTTAAAATGTTGCAGTCCCTGTGGCATAGATATACCCACAGTGCTGTTCGGGAGGGAGTTCCAAATCATTCTGACTCAATATCCCCCTATGACTTGTGCTGGAATTCTAAGGCCCTGCCCTCCATGGAAGCGGAGCAGGCAAGGGACGGACAATGGAAATGTCCGTTGACCTCGGGTGGGATTTTCTGGTCTTGGGTCGGGGGAGGCTGTAAACTCCTGCCCTTGGGGTTGAATTGTGTTAGAGGCTTGCTCCTGCGAAATGCTTTGAAGCATTTTGATCCATTAAAGATGTTATCTAAATAGAAGTTGTTGTCTTTCCACTAGAGTTAGGCCTGGAGATTCTTGCTGGCCTATTCTAGACTATCATATCGCAACATGAGAACCTGCCTGCATGACCAGCTCAGTGCACTTGTAGGAACCGGACTTTGGGAGTGCAGGGGATGGAGGGAAAATTTTTAAACGTCTGCCAATTATAGAAACCTCTCGATTACCATCCGTTCTGATGGAAGTGAAATGAGATTGTTTCTGTCAGATTCTGAACAATTAAATTAGAAATCAAATTCATGGGGCAAATTTTCCGATCCTGCCTATTGTGGGAATCATTGCGCGCAGAATGAAAAATTTGACAGACCATTTAAAGGTCTGTTGACCAGCTGGGAATTTCTGATCCTGAGGTGGGCAGAATCGGAGAATCTCGCCCATGGTGTTTGATGACGATCTGAGATAAATCACTTCTTGTCTTTAGCCATTTGGTAAACACATCTTCTAACTAACACAGTATTCCCTTTAACAATAGGGTTAAATCCCAAGTGGGGAACTTTATTCAGGCTCTAATGGGAGCTCAGATTCTAACATATCCACCTGTTCTCATGCACCTCCACAAAATTCCAGTAAATTAAAGCTTGATCTGCCTTTGATGTTTTGCATGAATATTCAAATGAGAAACACATTCAAATGCTAATTCATTCCTTTGATCAGAAGCAGCACAGTACGAGCTTTCACCTCACTGCAGTTCCAAGGTTCTCATGATAGTGTAATCCACAAATACATAGTTTAAAAGTTTATTGATTCAATAGCAGCCCTGTAATTATAGCCTGTAACACACTGATATCTCATTGTCATCTTTCTCTGTTGATACTAGCCATAAACCAATTTAGTAAATCGTAGCTCTAAGATCATCAGTCACCAACTATGTATTGAGGATGTCAACTCATGCATTATAATTACTGGATGTTTGTTTTTGATTTCAACTCAGAGATAACAGAGCCAAGAACAGACGATGGACATTTTTCATCTCAATTCCTCATGGAAAGCTACAGACTCCATCGCAGCAGCTGAGCCTCATTTCTCACTTGAACACCACGCCGTGTTTACTGGTGCCACAGCACCAGGGGGAGCTCTTCCTCACATGCTCAGATGCAATGCAGGATTCTCCAATCTCATTTGCCCTGCCCCAGCGAGAATGGAGATTTGGGCGCTCAGCCAAAATTCCATTCGCTGCAGCAGCACTGGAGAATCCCAGTCGTGGGTGAGGTCAGAGGATTTCAGTAGTAGTGTCTGTACCTTGTATCACTGATAGCGATTTCCCAGCCAGTTGTCAACCTGGAGGATGAAAAAAGACAGAAAACAAAATCCAGTACTCTCTGTTTACCAACCCTCACCATCCCTGTGGGCCTGTGTTACCACTTGAAAAGCCTTCTCCCTCGCTACGGTTCCAACACCACTGCCCTTGCCACATCCTTATAACCCCCATGGGCCCCCATCCTCCCTCCCACTTCCCTCATGATCATTCACCTCACCCCTCATCACTCTCTTTCATCCATTCTCCTGCCCGCAACCCCCACGCTGCTCCATCACATCTCCCCACAGCACTTCACCACTGACTTTGTCTTTCTCTCGGTCACTCCCTTATACCCCCCACAGCCTCTTGCTGTTCCATCACATCTCGTGGTAGCCTTATGCCACTCCTTTTGCTGCTGTGGCACATCCCCACCCACTTGGACTTCTAGGTATCTGTGTTGTGTCTTGAAATCCTGCCTATATCTTTGCCCGACCCCTCGCAATGTCCCAGTTTATTTGAGTGTATCTGTGCATGTGCTTGTGTCTATTTGTATGTATGTCTGTATCTATCTGAATGTACTTGCATGGCCCTCTTGCTGCTGTCTCTGTGCATCCCCTACTCCTCACCCCCACAGTTTGGAGGGGATGGGCAGTGGGTAGGAGGGAGCAGTTGAGGTTTGGGGGATGCATAATGATGATGTAAGCAAGTGGTGAAACTGCATGCACTGAAGACCTGATTTTCCTTTCGTTTTCAGGGTCAGCAGCAGGAGTTACAGTATTTACACAAATATACTCAAATAGAAACACACAGACAGAGACACACTCCAATAAACTGTGATGTTACAGGGGGTTGGGCATCAATTTAGGCAGGGTTCCAAGACACAACATAGATGCCTAGAAGTCCAATCATAAACAATTTATCAACTAACCCATGTGAAGGTTCATAGTCATGAAAACTGTAGGCGTTCTAGTTACTGAGATGGATCTCATATCATCCTTAGTCAACTTCCAAATCAGATTCATTATCCACAATGCACACAGGAGTCCAAGAAATTCCTACCTCCCATTTTAGGAATTCCTCTTTTAACAGGATTCAACATTCTGCTTATTTAGTCTGATAAGACTGCACAGCTGATTCTTGCTTGCACTCATTCCTCAGTCTATTATGTGACTTCCTGTGGCCACCTTAGTCGGTATCTCAGTAACCATGTTGAATGAGGGGTGGATATAATCCAGAAAATGGAGAGGCAAGTGTCAGAAATACAGCCCCTCATGATAGCACAAGACACACTCGCACACATACAAATACAGTCAAATAGACACCTAGCCATACACACAGATGCAATCAA